>NW_015505182.1:6697214-6719984 GCF_001515645.1 Sinocyclocheilus grahami
TATATATATATATATATATATACACACACACATATATATATATATATATATATATATATATATATATATACGCATGTACAACAGTTAGCAGAAGCTAGAGATTGCGGTTCATAAAGTTTTAAATATTAATATTTTTCTTACAAAAATGCATCAGTTCGCTTCAGGAAACCTTTATTTATCCCCTGGAGCCGTGTGGGACACTTTTTATGATGGATGGATGCTCTTTATTGGACTTCTTTTGGACTAATGAAAAATAACACCCATTCACTGCTATTATAAAGCTTGGAAGAGCCAGGACAATGTTTAATATAACTTATAAGAATGTCATATACACTTAGGATGCCTTGAGGGTGAGTGAATCATGGCATAATTTTCATTTTTGGGTGAACGATCCCTTTAATTGCACAATTATATTGTTTGTTTTCTATTTATTTTTTTATTATATTATAATTATTATTCATAATTTACAGAATGTTTTATATATTATAATAATAAGTGTATCAGAAGGTGAATACTGAAAATGGGTCAAAGACGAGACATTACCATTTTGGTGTCCGCATCAAATTAAGTTTACAAACGTAATTTTATATACATAAAAAGACATGTTAAATGCAAGTAAAGAGTCTGCTTTCATATTTCAAATAACTCTGGTGAAAATAAAATGTGTAATCCAAAGTGTAAAATTGTCATTCAGCGTAATGGTTTGGACTTTGATTTTACCATTACATCTTTAAATAAACATATAAAATACCAAGTTAAAAAATTAGTTTGTTGTCTTGGCATTTTCAAGTAAGTGTTGGCTGTATTATATTAAAAGGACTAGGCCTATGTCTTATTGTTTTTTTTTTTAAGTATTTAAATATCCAGGGGTCTTTTGTCCAGAAAATGCAGTTTATCAGAGGTCATTCAGTGTAACAGGAACAAAAAGCCATTCTGAAATCATATAAAAACTGATAGTCATTCAACAGTGTGTCACACCATCAGATGGCACCCTAAAGACCGTGTGGTGCTGCAAGAAAAGTGAGATTATTGCTCTTACATAGTTGATAATTCCACCTTTTCATGGTGTGGTAACATAGGTTACAAAACGCATGTCATTCAGTGAAATGTGAGATTTTTTAAAAAATAAATAGATTTTGTGAATAATTGTGATTAACTTTACTGGTCAAGCTCAGTGTTTAAAATAGATGGCCAGTTGAAAGCCTGCAATATAAGCTGAAGTAGAAGTTTCGTCATTCAGGGTAATAATGTAACTGCTCCATAAAAATCAGACACCACAGTCTAGTGTCATCCATTTCACTGAATGACAGTATCACTGTATAAATAACCATTTTAGCATCGTATTTATATTAAAGATAAATGAGGAATGTTTAACATTGACAAATAAGTGTTAAACATAATAAATATGAATATTTGAATGCTTTTTTGAATTGATTAATTTGTGTTATTGATTCATTTTAAACGTCTATGAACAGAGGAAGTATAGGCACTGTAATAAGCCAAAAAGCGAATAAAGTAAATAAAAAATAAATCCAACAATATAAAAGAGATTCTATCATTATCATTTCTCTGTGCAGTTATCATTATTTGTGCTGTGGAATCTGCTATTATTGAATGATTTTTTTTTTTACAATATCTTTATCATTCTAGTTATCGTACTTGGTGTGAACGTGCCTTTAGCAAGGAAAAGAGAAAGGTATCGAGGATTGCAGTTGTCAGAATAATAGCTTGCCAATATTTCTGGGCAGAGAGTCCCCTCTCACTACAGTATGTAACAAGTTCAATAGAGATCATTTGAGATTTAAATACTCATCCTGATAATGACATTTATGTTGGCAAACAGAAAGTGTTAATAAATATGGCTGCAAGCAGCACATTTTTGGGTCAGAGCAAGTCAGAAACAAAGTGACAAGCTAAGCAAGCATGGCACGGGATTATCAGTAAAATTCTTATTATATTTTAAAATTTGCTTCTGCAGTCATTCACTCGGGAATATTATTAAAACTCATTTAATGACACAGACTAATACTGAAAACATTTCAGTTATGGGAACAATGGTAATATTATCTCTCTTTTTGGCAAATCGTCATTCAGAGTAACAGATATATTTATGTAAAAATTAAACAATATACTTATTGTGACTTGTACTTATTAAAATACAAAAAGGAATGTGTGATCATACTACATTTTATTATATTTTAAATGACTTTCACTTCCCTACTAAAACTTCTTGCTGACAAATAGGTAAAACCTAGTGGTCTGAAGGACATTAGCAAACTATAAAGATTTAAAATTTAAAGTTCATTTGTATTTGAGGGCTGCACTGTGATGCTTAAATATAGTCTTTTAATATGTCATCAAACGATCCATGTTTAAAATATGCCTAACGGGAGTTTTTTGGTATATAAATATTGTTACACTGAATGACATTTCAGTGGGTGTCTTCTGTAAATCATGATTAAAAAAATGCATGAGAGTTGTTATGTTTTGTTCAGAAAAATATAAAGTTAAACAGGACACATTCTAATCTATGCGAAAAAAAAACTTAATTTAAAGCTGTATTACGCTTTTATTTTTTTAATGCTTGAAACACCCTTTTCACCCTTTTTATTATTATCATCAAAATCTACTGCAAAAACTTCAAAACATGATATCAACTAAAAGGAAGCCAATGCTGCATCATCCAACATCAGCACACATTGCAAAACACGAAGGTTTGCTGAACGTACCTCGTACCGGAAGGTTGCATCCAGCAGAAGTTCAGGAAGCATCTTCTCCCCCAGCTCCCGACTTCCAGCATCAGAGACGTAATGGAGAACCAGCACCTCATCCTCCAGGAACCGTCCATGTTTGGCCACGGAGCGCATGGCCACCTGAAACTTCTGCTGCAAGCTCAAGCTCTTGTCAACTTTGGTGAACATCATGAGAGCATGAACGCGTGACGGCTTTCCCTCCAGCTCATCTCCAGCTCCCGTTCTGCTTTCTGGACTTCCAGACCGGATGTCTGTGGAGAGATCTGCATCATCACGATTGCTGTTGTGGCTCGCTTGTGTTTCCTTGATCCGTTTTGTGGTGCTGGAGAAGTTCTGCTTTTCAGAGCCAAAGTAGTAGAAGGCCACCACTGCCAGGGCTGCAGCAAAGAGCAGCATGATCTGATAGGACCTAAAAGTGCTGATCCTTCCCATGGTGACCGCCAGCACCCGCAGGACACCCATGGATCCTCTTCTGCATGCACAAAATAGGGCAGGATGCCCTTTCTTTCTTAATCTCCAATCACACCTTGAGTGCAAGAAACAGGAATTAATCAGTGACATTTTACAAAGATCAATCTAACGGCATTATAATTGTTTGGAGAGGCACAGCAAAGAGGATAAGGAGTGTTTATTACACAAATCTGTCATATGACTTATAATATATAGCGATATGTTACATAGACACATTTTATGGTGCGTTTTCGTCAGTCCGAAAGAACATTATTTTTGGTGAACCGTCCGTTTAAAAATAATTCAGGTCAAATGACAACTTCTAACAATAAACCTTCAAAGGTGTCAGCTCCAATGCATGTCAGCAGCAGAGGATATTTAAGTATGCATATCCATATCCACAGATTTATCTTGCTGCAGGATGGCATGTTGCTGCACATGATGGTACTTACCGCCGTCACGTGACGCATTCAGCACTTCTCAGACACCTTCACTTCTGCGGACTGCCAACTGTGTAGCAGCGAATCACCAAAGAATGAAGGGGACCATTCATCTGTAAAGATAGAAGACAAGTAGACACGAGACATCTAAACACTTGCGCGTCTTCCATCACCGGAAGTTCAATAGTTCATAATAAAAGACTCGCAATCACGTGGTGCATCAAACATTTTTTTTTTCTCTCTCTGTTTTAAAGTGCGCCGTAGGTAAAATAAGGAAACTTTTTTCAAACAGAGAAAGTGTTTTTTTGTTGTTGTTGATTTGTTCATCAAATTTAAATGTATAAGATTTATTTTATTTCCATTTCATTATGGATGACATTTCGATGAAAATATTGTATTTTTTTATTGCAATTGCAATTGAAAGAATAACAACAGTTGTGAAGTAACATGGGGCTAACGGACTTCACATGAAGTTAGACAAGCTACACAAATTAACAAAATATACCAATGATAAAGAAGTCTTTTAAAGATAGCTCACAATAGACTCAAGCTTGTTACAAGTTTTAGAAGCCTTTGAGTTCAAAGGATTTGACATATTCTTAAAAGAAGTAAAAAGGGACTTTATCTCAGATGAAAACATTCTAAAGTTAGGTTTGCAATGAATGGATCTGGCTTTATGAAGGTGAAATTTACCCAGAAGACAAAGCCATAAAATAATATGTTCCAGATGAATGTCCTTGGAATGAAAATCTGACAAAAAAATAATAGAATCTGTTATTTCTATCATTTTGTTACAGCAGGAAAAACTTAACAAGGTAACTTCTGACCAAAAAGACTTGGTGAATGGGCAATGATAAAAACATATGTAGAATAGATTCTTCATCAGTATTACAAAATGAACACATTGAGGAAATATTCTCAGAAAATCTGCTCAAAAATAAATGACAAGGGTAGTATCTATGAGCAATTTTGAAATGGAGTTCTTTAGAAGGTTTGCTGAACGTACCTCGTACCGGAAGGTTGCATCCAGCAGAAGTTCAGGAAGCATCTTCTCCCCCAGCTCCCGACTTCCAGCATCAGAGACGTAATGGAGAACCAGCACCTCATCCTCCAGGAACCGTCCATGTTTGGCCACGGAGCGCATGGCCACCTGAAACTTCTGCTGCAAGCTCAAGCTCTTGTCAACTTTGGTGAACATCATGAGAGCATGAACGCGTGACGGCTTTCCCTCCAGCTCATCTCCAGCTCCCGTTCTGCTTTCTGGACTTCCAGACCGGATGTCTGTGGAGAGATCTGCATCATCACGATTGCTGTTGTGGCTCGCTTGTGTTTCCTTGATCCGTTTTGTGGTGCTGGAGAAGTTCTGCTTTTCAGAGCCAAAGTAGTAGAAGGCCACCACTGCCAGGGCTGCAGCAAAGAGCAGCATGATCTGATAGGACCTAAAAGTGCTGATCCTTCCCATGGTGACCGCCAGCACCCGCAGGACACCCATGGATCCTCTTCTACATGCACAAAATAGGGCAGGATGCCCTTTCTTTCTTAATCTCCAATCACACCTTGAGTGCAAGAAACAGGAATTAATCAGTGACATTTTACAAAGATCAATCTAACGGCATTATAATTGTTTGGAGAGGCACAGCAAAGAGGATAAGGAGTGTTTATTACACAAATCTGTCATATGACTTATAATATATAGCGATATGTCACATTTTATGGTGCGTTTTCGTCAGTCCGAAAGAACATTATTTTTGGTGAACCGTCCGTTTAAAAATAATTCAGGTCAAATGACAACTTCTAACAATAAACCTTCAAAGGTGTCAGCTCCAATGCATGTCAGCAGCAGAGGATATTTAAGTATGCATATCCATATCCACAGATTTATCTTGCTGCAGGATGGCATGTTGCTGCACATGATGGTACTTACCGCCGTCACGTGACGCATTCAGCACTTCTCAGACACCTTCACTTCTGCGGACTGCCAACTGTGTAGCAGCGAATCACCAAAGAATGAAGGGGACCATTCATCTGTAAAGATAGAAGACAAGTAGACACGAGACATCTAAACACTTGCGCGTCTTCCATCACCGGAAGTTCAATAGTTCATAATAAAAGACTCGCAATCACGTGGTGCATCAAACATTTTTTTTTTCTCTCTCTGTTTTAAAGTGCGCCGTAGGTAAAATAAGGAAACTTTTTTCAAACAGAGAAAGTGTTTTTTTGTTGTTGTTGATTTGTTCATCAAATTTAAATGTATAAGATTTATTTTATTTCCATTTCATTATGGATGACATTTCGATGAAAATATTGTATTTTTTTATTGCAATTGCAATTGAAAGAATAACAACAGTTGTGAAGTAACATGGGGCTAACGGACTTCACATGAAGTTAGACAAGCTACACAAATTAACAAAATATACCAATGATAAAGAAGTCTTTTAAAGATAGCTCACAATAGACTCAAGCTTGTTACAAGTTTTAGAAGCCTTTGAGTTCAAAGGATTTGACATATTCTTAAAAGAAGTAAAAAGGGACTTTATCTCAGATGAAAACATTCTAAAGTTAGGTTTGCAATGAATGGATCTGGCTTTATGAAGGTGAAATTTACCCAGAAGACAAAGCCATAAAATAATATGTTCCAGATGAATGTCCTTGGAATGAAAATCTGACAAAAAAATAATAGAATCTGTTATTTCTATCATTTTGTTACAGCAGGAAAAACTTAACAAGGTAACTTCTGACCAAAAAGACTTGGTGAATGGGCAATGATAAAAACATATGTAGAATAGATTCTTCATCAGTATTACAAAATGAACACATTGAGGAAATATTCTCAGAAAATCTGCTCAAAAATAAATGACAAGGGTAGTATCTATGAGCAATTTTGAAATGGAGTTCTTTCATTTTACTTGGGATAAATAGCCTGTGAGGAAAGGTCCATACGTTTTTTAATTCCGAGTTCGGATAACAAATCCTCCATTTAGATTGTGCTTCAGAGGGGCATCCTGGAGTTGAAGAAGGAGCATTTCTAATAAAAAAGTTATTGCATTTTTTATATAATACATAAACATCATTAAATGCAAGTGTAAGAAAATGGTTGTTTACACAGCCATAATTTTGATGAAAATATAAAATACATATTATACACACACACACACCGATTATTCTTCATAT
This sequence comes from Sinocyclocheilus grahami, assembly GCF_001515645.1. Taxonomy (NCBI): domain Eukaryota; kingdom Metazoa; phylum Chordata; class Actinopteri; order Cypriniformes; family Cyprinidae; genus Sinocyclocheilus; species Sinocyclocheilus grahami. The sequence goes on from NW_015505182.1 coordinate 6,704,029, forward strand.
AATTAAAATAATTTTTACTGTTATTTAAACAAAAATATTACACACACACACACACACACACACACACAGATTACTTATATAGTATGAGATCACTTTGGAAAATCAAGGATTTACGATCTAATTTATATATTCTAAATTTATTTTTAAATATATAACATATTCCTATATATAAAAGATTCTTAATACATATTTATATGCAACTAATTAGTTACTTAGAAGTTAAATGTGTGACAGATCAAGCGAAATCTTTGTCTAGCCTGATGTTTCAGTCACCATCAGCTTTTTTTTTACTTCTAGGCAAGGATTTGTCAAGTGTACACCAAGCTTGTCTCAAACTTTCCTTGTCTAGTTACTACGTGAGTGGAAACAGTCCATGCCAAAGTCATTCGCATACATGAACATGAATATAATTAGTCAAGATTCATGAAAATGTTCTTGAAATACGTTTATTTGTACATAGTCACATAACACTCAAAATATTGAAGACAGACTGGATACAAAGCTACTTTTGAACTGAGGTGCACGATGAAATTGAATAGAAATGAAGATGAGGCTTTGTAACTGATGGCAGTTTATAGAAGTGATGGGTGCAGTCATAGGCCGAAAAATCCTTTACACCTACAAAAAATTAAAAATAAAAATACTAGGGCAACTTTTTAAACTTTTGACTTTTCCTTTTTTTTTTTATCTCATGCAAGGAAGTAAAGAGGTAAAGAAAGTATTTGGCCCGTTATATATAATTTTATAATAGTGATAGTAAAGAAGATGATCTTTATGACATCATAATTCAACACATAAATGAGTAAAATGCAACAGCAATACACAGAGAAATGTAACCACTCAAAGCATTTTAAAAACAAACAAAAAAAATTGCTTCGACCTTCCATTAAATAGATTTTAGACTTCACATAATTGCAAACAAATGTATACTTTATTTTTCTTTGCATTTAATGGTAATTTTTCCTCTCTTTTTATTGGTGTAGCAGAGTTTCTAACTGTAAAGAGACTCCAGACCAAACCATTGAAACATTCACAATCGGTATGAAATTGCCTATGCAAGTAAACCTTCAGTGCTGTGTAACATCGACGGCTTTGTAGTCAGGACACAAAGACGGTTCCGAGCGATGATTTTCAAGTACAACAACTGAAACTTATTAAACATTTTTTGTCATTTAACTCCTTTTTTCAAATTTTCCTTTGTCATACAAAAGACTCCAGAATTTCTGCATCTCGATAGTTTGCTTACAAGTTATTTAAAATGATTAAAAAGTAAAGTAGAAAGCTACTGATTACATTAGTCGTTTGTGAATGGGCTTTTTAGCGGGTCCAGCCCAAGTAGATCTGTAACCTGTACAGACAAAAACACACGTAGTGAACAGAACCATGCATTAAATGGCTTTAAGAGAGCTAACAGAAGGCTGCTTGCCATGACTAAGCTCTAACGTAGCTGATCTCAGTTTTAGGCAGTAAATGAGCACGTAGGGTTAAAAACGCATGCAGGAGACTAAAGCGTCCCTCAGGACCGAAGGCAAAGAGAGAAAGAACAAAGTACGGAGGAATACAAAGTGCAAGAACCACCTGCATACATCAGTCTGACACCAAGTGTATATCTGTTCATTTGTTTACTGCATATAAGAGTTACAACGTTTACAAAAAAAAAGGGAAATGCTTAAATGTGGAACACTACAATAGTAAGTACTCAGGACACCATTTTAAACTTAAAAACAGTAGAAAAACAAACCGTCGTTCATTATGATTTGCATTGTTAGATGTTGCCAAGTATTTAAGCAGAATTTCAGCTCTGCAAAGACCTCGTCAGACTGTAACATGGAAATGAGCATGTGTTGTTTCCTTCAGTTTTTCCTACGTAGATCAATCACATTTTCATCTGAGTGTTAATATCTCAGGTGGTTATGCAAGTATGATCACTGACGTTCTTTCTGAGGAAAACACACCGTACATAAAACGGTTATGTTACTCCTGCCAGTAGCCATATATCCATTTAAATAGCACGATTGCACCTCATTAGTAAATTTACATTTTCACAGCTTTTAAGTAATGCAGAAACACGTCAGGGCCTTGGATTTACCGACAAGAGCCGAGGAGAGATAGAAAGAGAAAATCTGGATCTGTGTCCAATGAGGTAGTTCACCCTAAAAAGAAAATTGCATCAACGTCATGTTGCTCCAAACAAGAAATATATTTTAAAAAAATGTCTGTTTTTTAATTCAAGTCAATTGGGTTCTTCAAAATATCTTCTTTAGTGTTCTGCAGAAAAAAGAAAGACGGGTTTGGAACGACATGAGGGCGAGTAATTGTTTTTTGGGTGAACTATCCCTTTAAATGTGTGATTATTTGGTTGGATTGGACCTGTTAAAGAGATCCAGAAAGCTGCTAATCCAACAGGCGAAGAGAGCAGCTCGAACGTAACACTGCCATTACGGCCCCAAGCAAGGCACTTAACCTGACTCAAAAGGGCGATCGTTAGTTAGTTAATTTGAAAATGTCAAAATAAAAGATAACTACCTTTATTTTCTTTTTCTCTAGTTTCAGCTAGTGCTCAGCCCTGTAATGCCACATTCGAGACATCCTGCACCATGAAACATTCACTGTACATTGTCTGCACTAATGAAAAAGACAATGAAGGGGAACAGAATGCGTGTATATATATATATATATATATATATATATATATATATATATGTATATAAATGTATCTGTAGTTATTATAATGCACTGTACTGTAGTGTCATCGGTAAATGATATTTTACCAGTGTCATCCATTTGAAGCATCTAAAAGCCATTTCACCGTCTAAAACATCCATTTCGTCTATAGAATCTTTCAACATGTTTAACTACATAGCACCATCTTTCTTAAAGAAATAGTCAACCCCAAAATGACCCTTATGTCGTTCAAAACCTGTATGACTGACTTTCTTCACACAAGATATTTTTGCAGATTGTTGATCATCCGTTTCAGTTTCCATTGACTTCCATTGATTGTTTGTTTTTTTGCCTATTTTATGAAAATCAATAGGAACCGAAACGGTTTAGTTATCAACGTTTACAATAAATAACGAAAGAACTGTCATTTTTTGGTGGACTATCCCTTTAATGCTTCACACACAAACTACGAGTTGTATCTGTAAAAAAAAAAAAAAGTCAGGTTAACAGAAAGGTCAGGAAAGGTCTTGCCAGCTTTAGCGTAGTAAAATAAAGTACCCAGAGACACAGCTACTCAACTGAAGGGGAGAAAATGCTATTTTGTTCTTTCGTAACTGCTCTGCGTCAATGCACCGACAAGTGTTTGCTTTCCTGTGGCATGCAAGGGCACATGAAGAAGAATATCAATTCATATTATGCGAGTGTATTAAGGCTTCATATCTGCACGCTGCCAGGGCATCTGATAGGACAATCGTTACTCTGCCCTGCTCAATCGCACCGGACAACCGAGAAAACACAGAGAGCAGATAACCTGGATTCCTGTGATGTTTTGCACACTGGAACTGGAAAAACATAATCGATCTGTAAGGAATAAAAATTAAAATATATGTCCTGATTAGTGATATACTTATATATATCGGCCAGGCCATTAATTTTTAACCCATTGGTACTGACTGACAGCCTTGTCAAAAATAAAGATTGCTTATATGCTTCAAACTCAATATTCTGGGTAAATATTGTGTAAAATAAGGGAAATCCGCACTCATTTGCTTACTTATCACCATCAGTACTGGCCATCATAAAACCCATATTGTAGTCCTAAAAATGAATATTTATTTCTATCATGAAACCTGGGCTGTTATTGTGTAGTGCGTTACGTGCATACTGAGAACACAAACCATGTCATTACCGATGTCTCTGAAAAGTCTGTATAAGGATTATGAGACTCATGTAGTGCTACTGTGAGGCCAAAATGTGAGTTTGTAATAAAAAAAGAAAGAAAATATTCACGTCCAGTGCATAATAAGGTATTCAGGCTATCATTTTAGCTCGCTGTGCATATAAGGAAGAAAAGAGAACGAAACCTTATCATCCGTTTATAATAAACCAACTGAACTCAAAGAACAGGAGCGTAATTCGAAAATCAGCACCATCAGATTCATACTGCTACGCCTCGGGCTCGGGTTGGGGGGGGTTAGTGTTGGTTTTGAGAGGAAAGGCCAGGTAGCAGACCAGAAAGTTTCATACCCTGTTTTTCTAGTGTTCTCCGAGGTTCCGTGCATATTAGAAGGCATTTGTAGTTTTAAACAGGAAGACATGAACATCCCCACAAAAGCTCCAGAAGAGTGCAGAACTTTTTTTCAATGGTTTGTTTTCCACAGAAAAAAATTATATATATTAATAATAATAATAAGAATTGACTCTCCAGGAAAAGAGCAGCACAATGTGGAGAGAAAAAAAAAACTTGGACAAAACTACAGCTATAACATACAACCACTCCGGACGATGATGGGCAAGAGATGCCTCACACAGGGAAAAGAATAATAAACAAGAGGACACAAAAAGATGTCCTTCCAGGTTGTTTTAGTGCTCTGAAGGTCATTTGTACATGAGGTTTGGGTGCTATGATTCTCCATGGCATAAATCAGGCAATGCGTCTTACAAAAAGGGTCTTGTTTCTGCCTGTTATCCGGCCCCAAATTCCACCAGTGGGCTGGGATCTGTGTGGGCTCAGTTTTGGGCATGGTGTCGGATGGTGTGAAAGATCCAGTCCATCTTTGTGGTCCATCCACCATGGTGAGCGTCATTCATTTGCTTCATGAAATAGTCTAGAGCCTCCTGCTCCGTTTTGTCCAGCGCCAGAGTTTTTCGGATGTAAGCGATGTCATCAAAGGACTGCAGCTCTGGCATGCCTGAGCCCAGCATCATGGAGAAGAGATTTATGAAAAGGTTGGCATGCTGTCTGATAGCCAAGTAAGCCTTGTAGCACATCTCCTGGAACCTGTAGGGGGAGACAGTGAGATGTTCAGCATCCCTGCTGCATCTATAGGAAGTCCCAAACTCTGAAAGGAGTAATGGGATTTTTGAATAGGTTTCTGGTTAAATGCCTGAAATAAGGTCTGTGGTTAACAAGCTCAATACTCAATAGCTCAAAATATTTTCACATTTTATTCTACAAATTAAAATACATCTAGTGATTTCTTAAAAGATTTCTTATAAAAGCCAGTTGCTAAAAAGTGGCTAAAATGGAAATGCTCTTGTCCACGATTCTAACTCAAGCTTTGCAACTTGAAGATTTGAAATAAAAATTGAAAGCTTAGCTTTTCATTTTTGGTGATTGTAATAAGGCATCATAATTCAGAAAAGTGTTCGTCTGTAAAGATGTAAGAATCATAAGCTTTTGTTAGTCACAGAGCTATTTTTCTGCAACAATCCAGAAGTTAATAAAAAAAATCCTATTGGGTTTTTGTCGGGGAGTGATACTAACTTCCGTGTTGGCCTAAAAAATTACATCACTCCTGCAGTGCTGTATAGATAAAGCTACTAAACTTAAGATGGCAAAATTCTAAAAGGAGAAAACATTAAAACATTCCTTAATATGCTTTTATGCTTCAAAACCTTTTTTTGAAGCTGCACTCAAATCCTGTCTTTCCATCAGACACCATTTCATCATTGGTTTAGTTTTTGCAAGTGGAAACATGGACGTCTACTCCTCTGACACACAGAGATAGGAAACAAATCCTGCTTTTTTGAAGCCTCCTTTGAGTCCCGACTGAAGCGGAGATTTGTTAGAAAGCGGAAGCCTGGAGAAGAGGCAGGAAACTTGGCAGCCGGCTGGCTGTCAGAGTATTGTTGGAGGAGGAAAGGCTGCTGGGATGGAGGCCCTAGAGGCCCATTTTGAAAGCCTCTATTGTTCAACTCAATCTTTAATTGTCTCAGATAGCTAGCTGCCTGCCAATTACTATGTTAATGTTGAAACACAAAGGATTTGTTTCTGTTAAGCTCACACTGGAAAATAATTGGCAATGCTTCCAACATGCACATACGCACCTCTCAAACTCTCTGGTTTTAGTGCACTCTTGGGTTCCTCCTTTGCTGATCACAATTAAGAAGTCTTGAGTTAAGACGAACGGCACTCGCTCTCGCTTATAGCCAAACTTCTTCTTCTTGTGGTCCAAAAAGTGACCAAAATCTATATGAAACAGCTGCAGGGACATAAGCAAAAGGTCAATATGAGAATACTGATAATGACTGAATGTTTCAATTGCATTAAGGCCTCTAAAGATCAGGTTCATACCTGCCCATCATCCTTCACCATGATGTTACTGTTGTGTCTGTCACCGATGCCCAGAATGAAAGTGGCCACACAATAGCCAGCGCAGGATCGCGTAAACAAGTCGATGGCCATGTCGTACCTATTAACACAGATCATTTTGTTATTGTATATTTGAATTGTGCATTGTACATTCATTTTGAATTTAAATGGTGAAAGTAATTAAAAATTCTTTTTAAATTATAATAATAATCGCCACTCACATCTCGCCCTTGTTCTTGTCCTTTAGCCACTGATGCAGTGTTGAACTGTTAAACTGCAGTGCCCCTTTTAGACCTCCTTTACACTGAATCTGCATGATGGTGTGGGAACTTCTCACGACCTCGATGAGACCCACGCAGTCTCCAATAGACAAGCAGCCATAGGGGAGCATTCTGGGATACCAAAAATTTGAGAGTTAATACAAAATTCTACATCTTGGCTGCAGGAAACTAACAACTCAACATTAATATCTGGTTAACTACTATTTATTTGGCTGAATAATGTTTTGGTTACCAGGCAAGATGTTTTACCAGTACGCCCACATACCTCAAGTCCAGCCCCTGATTTTGCCAAATGTTCTCCATTATTCTGATGATCTGAAGTGTCAACATGTCTTGCCGCAGGTCTAAGGAAAGGAAAAGGTTTTGTTTTTTACCATACAAAATGGAGACAATTCATACTAAACGTGAAAAAAAAAGAGAGAATAAAAATCTTACCATCCCCGTTTTTGAAGATGATCTCATTGTTTTGGAAGAGAAGTTCGGACATGATGTCAGGATTTTCCCAGTTCAGCCAGAGCGGTCTCTTGGCAGAGGACATGATTCTGCAGTCTTCAAGTCTACCGTGCAAACAGAAAAACAAAGTTAGAAATTAAACAGACTACCATTTGAAAGAATGGGGAAAGTATAATTTTTTTTAGAAGGCTCACCAAGGCTGCATTTATCTGATCAAAAAATAGAGTTAAAAAAAACTAATATCGTGAAATACTATTACAATTTCAAAAATGTCCTTTATTCCTGTGATGCAAAGCTGAATTTTCAGCATCTTTACTCCAGTCTTCAGTGTCACATGATCCTTCAGAAATCATTCTAATATGCTGATTTGCTGCTCAAGAAACATTTCTTATTATCAATGTTGAAAACAGTGGTTCTGCTTAATATTTTTGTGGAAACTATGATTTTTTTGCCTTTATGAACAGGAAGTTCAAAAGAACAGCACTTGTTTGAAAAGGAAGATTTTGTAACATACTGCCATGGTTAATCAATGTTGTAGTAAAACTGACATGTGCTATCCCTGCTAAGTGAAAATACGTTCTCTTCGCTGTAAATGCTGCGCAGGTTGGTACTCACCGTAGGTTACCCAGCTGGTGGGCAGGGTTGAGTGGAGAGGTGAAATTTTGGAGTGCATCCATGTAGTCCGGTCGCCTCATCTGCTCCACCAGGAACTTCATTTGCACCTGAAAAACCGAAACAAATACACTTTAAAATAAAAGTCGGTCAATACTTAAAAATATTTTTCTAAAGTCAACATCAGGGAAATAAATGACCTCAGATTTTCATTTAATTAAATGTTTTTTTATTATTCTATTATCTACCGCCCTATTATTGATTTCCTACTACACCATTTAATAAAATTAAATGAAAAATAAAAATGCATTTATCCATTATTTTATCATATATTAAAATACATTTTGAATTGAAAATTTTGAAAATGACATACATTTTGATCATTTTTTTCCATATTAATTACTACTACATTTTAGTAGTAGTAGTATATTTTTATTTAACTCCATGTCAGCATCTTAGGCTACTTTCATGGCAAAAACGAATTAAAAAATACAAGTATACTACTAAATTTTAAGTTGTATTTCCTGTGATGTTGTTTAATTTTCAGTTACTTATCTCTGTAAATTAGTTTATTTTTATCAAATTGCAGATTCTTTAATCCATTTATCCACATGCTAACAGCTGCTTATTTGATTTTTTTAATTAATTTCAATCAATTAATTTTTTCAAATTATACATTCCCAAAGTGATTTACTGATTCCTTAAATTATTTTTCAATTATCAAATAATAAGCATCACATTTGAGCCCCCATAATGAGGAGCTTCTCACACTGAAGCACAGACAAGCCATTGGCCTCCTCAAACCTGATCCAAGTTTTTCCCCAGCAAACGCAAAACAACTTAATTGGCCAATAAACTTTAAGCTCAAGTTAATTACTTTAACAACATTGAGTGGGATGTTTAAGGTAATGCCCGAGCGCTTTTAAAGGATCACCTCACAGAGTGGATGATGTATCCTCTGTAAATCTAATCTAACAGCTACGGTTTCATTTGCAGTGTGCGTAAAGAGTCTCCTAATATAACCTCACGTGCCCATTCACCTACCTACTTATAGGTGAGGCGAGAAGGTCAAAGGCTGAGTTTACCTTCTGAGTTTCATCCTTCTTCTCCTGTTTGAGAATGTCTGTGAGGTTGATGAGCTTCTCCATGGCTTCCACCTGTCTGCTCAGGTGTTTCAGGTACATGCCACATGCCCGACAGTACGACTCCAACAGCAGACCAAACCGCTGACTCACGGTTTTATTGTGCATTTCTGACCTGCAACCCAACAAGATAGGTTACAATTTAACTTCATTTGGAGCTTCAAAAACATCAGGATATTTAGGTCAGCATACGTAAAAGCCTGACAGAAAAGAGAACAAAAAGAGGAAACTGCTTACTTCAAATGCCAAAAGAAGAAGTGCCCAATCCTCTGATTGGTAAGAGCTTTTTTCAGCAGAAATCTCACCAGTGGGTTATCAAGATACTGCTCATACTTCAAAACCTTAAACAAACGAAAAGTGAAACATTGAAAAATCACCAAGTAAACTAAGGCTTCCCCCTAATAGTCGACTAATTGTTAGTCGACTAGGCTTGCTGCGATAGACGGTGTTGACGGAGATACCGGTGTTAAGCCGCAACACCGGTTATGTCACTTGCCCACCGTGGCACCGATCCCCACCGTCGTTTAGATTTTTTATAGTAATAAAAATCATTTAGTTCAGTAAAAGAACAGACACTACAATTAAAAACTGAACGCGGCTGCTCAATGCAGCGTGCCGAACGACAGTCGCATCACAGATCGGATTTCATTTCTCCAGTGAGGAGAGTGAGTCGAGCTGACTGACAAGAAGAGTGAGGTGGGGTGAGACAGACAAGACTATCGCGGATGATTTAGTTTCAAAAAACGAGATATTTTGGATTTTGAAAAGCCTGTTGACTTTTGCCGTTTATCTAAGGTGATTTTGGAAGTTTTTTTTAAACATTCGTTTCTTATTTAATTGGTTCCACATTATTTACTGATTTTTACTTTTAAACTGCGTCATTTATTTATTTTATTTGACATCAAGGTGTATGCCGTGCCTCCAAGCTTTCTTACTCGTTTTGCTAATAAACGTTCTACTTTATTTATTTATATATATTATAAATGTTTACTTAGCCTATTTCCAGTTTTGTACACTATTTAAACTTTATGTAAGTTATTTGTCATTTTTTATTAGGCAGCCTGACCTATAGAATGGTGTATTTTTATTTGTTTTGTTAATAAAAGTTCTATGTTTTATATATAGGCTAAAGTGAGTTTGACGTTGTATTTTGTTGTTGCATTCAAGCAATTGACGCCGAACTGCCGCTAATTCAAAAGTGAAAGTGAAATGCGCATGGCGCTTTCAAGCTATTTAAAAGCCACGGAAAGTGAGGAAAAGAGGGAAAATTCAAACAAACTAAAAACAAACAATTGCTTTATGCCGAATTGCCGCTATTTAAAAGCGAAGGAAAGCGAGGAAAAGAGGGAACGCCCCCGCCCCCGCCCCCGCCCCCCCGGGGCTACCGGTGTTGTCACACGTCGATTAACCGGTGGGAAAATTTCCTCACCGTCACAACCCTATAGTCGACCAGAAGAGGCTTGGTCAACCAAAATTTTACTAGTCGCAGAAAAAAAATAAAACCCACAGGCGAAGTCTTGGACAGATCGTTAACGGCTAGTCTATGGTAATACAGTACATCGAGCAGGACATCCAAACGCTCGCGCCTATCATTTATCGACCTCAAATATGGCTTATCATCTGAAATATTTAAGTATTAGCAACTTTACATGGCCACTCAATGTAATGTTGACCAAGAGTAATGTGTGCTATTGAAGTGTCTGTGTGTAGTGTAGAAGCGCACTCACTGCAGGACAGATGGAGGCGCCGGTGCGCTCACTTACTCCTAACATACTACATTTTTGGTCATACAGATAAGAGTAATACATCTTTCAAATCTGTAAAGACTCTGTTTATTTGTGTGCACTCACAATAACAAAACATTGTGCTTTTGTAAAATAATGAAAGCAAAGCTTTCTGCTGTCTCGGTCTATGAACTTGAGCGCGAAACTCTGTGTATATCTTTGCCTTACAAACATTATAAATATAGCCTATCTATAGAGAGTGAAATGTCTACTTTCAAATGAACCAATTCAAATGTAAAACCAATATTCTCAAATTATGTATCCGTATGAAACTACAAAACTACTGTGGAGATGACGAGTCAGTGTCGCCGACTTCATCTCTTAAACCTAAAACTAGGGATGCACCGAATGTTCGGCAACCGAAATTATTCACAAAATAAGCGAAAAGACCGAATAAATTGTACCGAACAATGATATGACGCGATCAAATAGCAACCAGCAAAGAGTGAGAGGTGCGCACTATATATATTATATCTTTATAATGCAGCACACATGTCAGCAGTGTGGACGCATTTGAAACTGTCCGAGAAAGATGCAAAAATCATTACAAGCACCAGCGAGAGACTGTTTAGGACTGCATCGCATGTCTTCGATGAGAAGAGAAAGGGGTGATTGTTGCTGGTTACTGTATGATGATTGAAATCGCGAAATGGCCTTAAACAATTAGTAAATAAACTGCAGAACGTTATGTTTTCTAATACGCACGCATTGCATGTATTCTGACAGTGCTGCACGAGCTCGCGGCGCTATCATCTGCTTGTTAACCAGGGTTTAAAGTCCAAAGTGCAAGGAAAATCTGCTCTCCTCAGTTGCTCAGTCACATTTTTCTGAATTTTTACAAGGCATGTGACAATGCGTACGTAATAGAATACGTACGACGTATTCGTAATGAGACTCATTTATAAATCTGCTGTTGTCAACAAAAAGAAGCATTGAGGTCTTCCTGCGCGTTTCCACCAAAATAAAAGTTGAGAAAAAGCAAGAACTATCAACATTCATAAATGTTAGTATTGTAATTTCACTGTTGTTCTGTAAAATAAAATAAAAAGCAAGACAATAATAAATGACAATAATCATTACAACAGCTCTGTTAATACATTTATTATAACATTCACACATAGTGTTCAAATTAGGATCTGAATTTTTTTTTTTATGTTTTAGTCTCTTCTCAGTAAGGCTGCTTTTAATTGTACAGTAAAAATACATGCCTGATTCAAGAAGAGGGTCTGATGGCCAAAAAATATTATTTTACTAACTTATTAATTTTAAGTTAAATTGTGCTTTGTTGGTATAGTGTCTGCTAGATGTTTTAATGTTAAATATTTTTAAATTGTTTTTTTGTAATTGATTGTTTTTTTCTTTGAAAAGCAAGACAAAACAGTAAAAGCAAATTTTGGCTATTTAATTCATGGAAAAAAACTTGAAAAACCGTTTTCGGTATTCTGCCCAGTGATTCATTTTGTTAGGTTTCGGCCAAGAATTTTCATTTCGGTGCATCCCTACCAAAAACAAAAAAAGCACTAATTTATCAAATTATTAAAATGTTAGTGCAGTCTCCTTACTGTTTTTCCCTGACACATTCATAATTATTACTTTTGCCGGTGCGTTGTGGCAAGCTATATGCGTGTGCTTGAGTGCTTTTTAGGCTATGTAGGCAATTAAAGGCTCATTATAACGATTTAAATGGTTTATTAATAAACGTGCGATTAGTCGACTAATGCTTAAAATGAACGACTACTAGTCAACCAGAAAAATCCTTAATCGAGGGCAGCCCTAAAATAAACACAGTAAGGACATTTATAATCAATAACTGAATATATCAGTCTTACCTGAACCAGCTGAATGAGGTACTGCGAGAGTTTGTCATCAGTCAGATACTTCTCAAGGCACCGAACTGCAAAGTCTCGGATCATTGGATCAGGATAGTTACAGTCAAGCAACTCCATGGCTTGTTCCGGCTTTATTGCGGGCCAGTCTTTAAGAAGACAATACATCTGTGCAACTTCATCCCTGGAATTCCATTTCACTGCCAGGAGAATCTTTGGCAGGACTTCTGGAATATTTACACAATACTGCCTAGAGTAGAAAACACAAATACCATTTTAAATAACTTTAAAATATAAATTAAATTAACTACTGTGGCAATGGACACCACAGTGAGGAGAGCTTATGAGGGCGTTGGACTACCTGTGTCTCCATAAGAAGTCTTTTTCCTGCTCAGTGATCTCAGAAAGCGGGTCCCTGTTGCTCAGCTGACGAAGTTGCTCTATATCTGTCTCCGTCATGGCATGGTCTCGGGCCAGTCTGCTGCTCTGTTAGTCAGATGAGAGACTCAATTAATAAACAGAGAACGAATTTCACAAAGAAAACTTTTTTCAAAAAGAAAAAAGAAAGCAATATTTACAAATGTCAATTTACAAATCCATTTTATTTTATATACACATTACCATTCAAAAGTTTGAGGTCAGGAAGACTTTAAGAAATTAATACAATTGTTTAGAAATGACACTTCATTATTCCACAAAAATATTAAGTAGGGAAACAGCATTGACAATAATAATAAATGTTTCTTGAGTAGCAAATCAGTATATCTGAGTGATTTCTTAAGGATCATGTGACACTGAAGACTGAAAATTCAGCTGACAGTTATTTTACAATGTACTAATATTTCACACTTAATATTATTTTGACCAAATAAATGCAAGACAGACCTAAAATGACCTCTGTTATCATTGGTTCTGTAGAAGTGATGCATCAGTTATTTTTAACAAGAAAGTAGTAGTAGTTCAAAATGATGAATCGGAGATGAATCAACAATAATTTTTTTAGGAAAGTAAATAAATGTCCAGGACTCCAAGTGAAAAATAACACCAACATGTCAGAAAAAAAAAAAAAAAAAAAAAAAAAAAAAAAAAAAAAAAAAGTGGATGGTCACTGCTGAGGTATATTACAAAATCAAATAAATGAACATGATAATTAATAATTGAAATAATGACTCATGAGGTGCCATAGAGAATGGCAGAGATGTTTCTCATGCTCCACAGGCTTGTAAAGGGTATTAATAGCAGCAGGAAGTGTGTCACTATAATTAATTAATTAGGATGCGTGTCTGTAAGCTCACCTGTCCAGACTGGCAGTAATTGTATCCCATCTCCCTGGATATTATCCAGTTAGCGTGATCCTCAATCGTGGCCATGTCAGGGAACTTAACTGGAGAACTGAAGTGGTCAAACTCCAGCTCTAGACATGGGGTTTCCTAGAGCAAAAATAAATAAATACATAAATGGAAAATACAGCCAAACGCTAGTAACTAAATAACACTTTACTAAGAACTAATACAGTTTTAGCATCTATGCCATTACACTCCTGAATTCTGTATTAAGACCATTAGACTAAGATTTTCCTCTGAAGTAAAAAATAACCAATTAAAATAATAAACACAACACTGATTAAACAGATTTAGACCATACACTCTTAATTAACCATAACACCTCAGATTACACAACACAGAGGAATTGTATTAGAGCTTATTAAAGTGGTTTAGTGCTCAAAGAGGTTATGAAAGAGAGGACACCTTATTAGGGTTAGAGCCTGTGACCCCAATGGGGTTGAGGAGGTCTTCTAGGCCGTGTGGTACTGGCCACAGGTTCAGTGCCATCTTTCCTGAGACCAGTGTGTGTGTGTAGTCAAACAGGTTGACATTTCCCCAGGCCAGTGGACAGTGCTCCTGTAGAAGATCATTTAAATGTTCAGCTATGAAGCAAGCACTATTAAAACACTGTAAATAATAGGGCTGGGTTTTGACACAAATTTCACGATTTGATTCGATTCTCATTCACAAGTTTGCGATTCGATTATTTTGGCTATATATCAGGTACAAGGAAAAAAAATCTCTCAACTAATGCTGTAAAATATACATGAGAGTCAGTTGGTACTACGTTACTATAATATTTAAGGTTAAAACTGACTGATTTTTTAAAATTACACTTAATGAAGTTTTTAAACCAATAAAGTTACAATTACATAATATTTCTACTTCAATTCGTTTTTTTTTTAAATATAAACATAATGGTGGCTGTCATAAAATGATGGATTTATTAAAACATAAATTAAACATTGAAGAACAGTAAAATTTATAATGATTATGCTACATGGTGCATATATTTAGCAAAATTCTATCTGACTAATGAGTTTATGGTCCCCAAATGTTTTTTTCTGAGGTAAATGTGACGTTACGTGACTTTGTTTAAAAGCCATTATAGTGACATCTTTGCGCGACTGAAACACTGATTGAGAGATTACATGAGACAGGATACGGATTGCAAAGTTGCACTCTTTCTTTTAACTTACCTTCGGATGTTTAGTCATGTTTATTTTGTGCTGAAACTAGTATTAATGTGGAGGATATGATCAGTTCACGTGCGCTACGTGCTGCCGCGTCTGTTGATCGAGGCGCTATAGCGATCTGTCACTCCACATTAAACAGCGCCAAAATGGCATTTATTGTGTGAATACTGCAATACAATGGAAAGAATTTGACATCTGAGACTTTGTTTCATATTAAAAGTACCAAAGCACAATGCTTATTGTGATATATTGGATGGGAAGTGCCCTTCAACGTTCCATCTATTAACTGAAAACAGGCTCAGTGTTTCTCCTGCCATTATTTTAGAAGGTCAAGTTAATTTTATTTCATTATATTTTCTCCATAGCGCCAGATCACAACAGAAGTCATTTAAAGTTACCTTTCTTATAGAACATGTCTATACCTTCTTCTTTCATTAAGCAAACTAATAGCCTTATGTTATTTGTCTTATTTACACGACGGAATGTAATTTCAGTCTCTACGTTATGGTTGCGCTCTCTGCATCACACACAGCGGAGTTCCGCCCGATGCACGCGCTCACGCACACACACACACACAAGTAAGCCCACTCCCACTAGTATTTGTAAATATTAAGCCGCAAAACGATTCATATTTAAATATGAATTCTGCGTGTCTCTGTGTTAATGAATGGCGCAGACACGGTTTTGTGTAGTACTCGTACTGGACCGCTCGTGACGCTTCCGGTGATATTAACCTCTGCCGTCTCACTAATGAGGACATAAATACATGAACAACATCTCCAGAACTGCTCTGAGAGTCACTTCTTGAGCATTTGACCGTTTCATTTCAGTAAAACTATCATCATGTCATACACGCACAGAAATGTAAAGGTATTCACGGCAACTCGTCAAAATAAAAGTTCGGTTTAACTTGAAGGAATTGGCAGAAATATATTACTATTGTTCAGTAGAATGTACGTAACAGACTGCTACTACTAAAATTATTAAAAACTTATTTTTAAGGAATAAGCATTCAATATTTCTTCAATGTTTTAATTGTAATATTAAATGACCTTTATTTTCTAAAAAATTTAATTAG
>NW_015505182.1:6719998-6743817 GCF_001515645.1 Sinocyclocheilus grahami
AACAAAATGTAAATACACGACACAGAATTTCTGAGCAAAAAAATCATAAGGCTATTGTAAGAATAAATGAAACTTGTTTTATGCTTTCAAATTAGACATGCTAAAACAGAATTTGGTTACAATAAAACAAAAGGTTGGACAAATAAAACATTCTATAGGGCTCTAAACGTAATATTTGTTACACTTTAATAAATGAATGTTAAATTGTTTAAGTTTCATGATTTTAATTAATTAGACATGATTTTTGATTAAAAAAATGTAATTTAACCATTAAAAAGGAGTCCAAAAAAAAAAAAAAAAACGGAATCTACCCGGAGGCTAGACTAATCGATTCTTGGGATTTAAGAATCGATATAGTTCCATAAAAATTAGAATATTTTTTACTCCGTCCTAGTAAATAACCATTCTGAACTGCATTCTCACAAGGGTGAGGTAGGAGTAGTCTTAAATACAGTGTTATTTTAGTGTAATTTATATACTATTAATATTCTGACTTGGCTTTTATTTTTAGATTTCATAGTTATTTTGTTATGGGCTTTTTGTCATTTCTATTTAGCTGTAACTTATTTTTTGTATATACTTTTTAGCTTTAATTGTAGTCATTTTAGTATTTAACAATTTCTTCTCTTCCACGTCAGTCTTCGACACCCATTCAATGTGTGTGCATTCGTCTACTTGCAAACAAGCCGCAGCGCATCCGGATTCTACGTAAGAACGCCGGCTACTGCGTCAGCAGCACCACATGTATGTGTCATGATACTCTGAAATAGACTGAAAATTCAGCTGACAGTTATTTTACAATGTACTAATATTTCACACTAATATTATTTTGACCAAATAAATGCAAGACAGACCTAAAATAACCTCTGTTATCATTGGTTCTGTAGAAGTGATGCATCAGTTATTTTCAACAAGAAAGCAGTAGTTCAAAATGATGATTCGGAGATGAATCAACAATAATTTTTTTAAGAAAGTAAATAAACGTCCAGGACCAATACTTAATAATAAAAAAAGTGGATGGTCACTGCTGAGCTATATTACAAAATCAAATAAATGACATGATAATTAATAATTGAAATAATGACTCACGAGGTGCCATAGAGAATGGCAGAGATGTTTCTCATGCTCCACAGGCTTGTAAAGGGTATTAATAGCAGCAGGAAGTGTGTCACTATAATTAATTAATTAATTTTGTCATTTCTATTTAGCTTTAACTTATTTTTTATATACACTTTTTAGTTTTAATTGTAGAAAAACTCTCGTGAAAGCGCGTCAAAGACTGACACGGCAGAGAAGAAATTGTTGAATAAAGTTGGTATTTTTGTTTTCTTCGCACACAAAAAGTATTCTCGTAGCTTCATAACATTAAGGTTGAACCGCTGATGTCACATGGACTATTTTAACAATGTCCTTACTAACTTTCTGGGCCTTGAACGTGTCAGTTGTGTTGCCGTCTATGGAGGGTCAGAAAACTCTCAGATTTCATCAAAAATCTTAATTTGTGTTTCAAAGATGAACAAACGTCTAACGGATTGGAACGACATGAGGGTGAGTAATAATGACAGAATTTTAATTTTTGAGTGAAGTGACGTGACGTGACGTGACATGTGGCCAAGTATGGTGACCCATACTCGGAATTAGTGCTCTGCATTTATCCCATCCTAAGTGCACACACACAGCAGTGAACACACACACACCGTGAACACACACCCGGAGCAGTGGGCAGCCATTTTTTGCTGCGGCGCCCGGGTAGCAGTTGGGGGTTCGATGCCTTGCTCAAGGGCACCTCAGTCGTGGTATTGAAGGTGGAAGAGAGCGCTGTACATTCACTCCCCCCACCTACAATCCCTGCCGGTATGAGAATCTAACCCACAACCTTTTGGGTTTACGAGTCCGACTCTCTAACCATTAGGCCACGACTTCCCCAAACTATCCCCGAACTATCCCTTTAAACTTATTTTATTTCAGTTAGTTGCAGAGGCAACATTTTGTAGTTTTTCTTTTAAATGTTTTCATTGAATATTTATATTTTAAGATTTATTTCAATCAACAAAAACTATTTTAATAGCTTTACTTTACAATAACAACTCTACAGAAAAACAAGTCATTACCTCTTTTGCCCCCTTCCTTCCTTTCACAGAGCAGATGGAGAGACAGAGGCGAGCCGCCCGCGGTATGTCGGGAATGTACATGTCATAGGTCAGCCACTCGTTCCACCTGGAAACAGAGAGATAATGTCAGCATGATATACATTTTTAAAATGTATCATTTTGCATTTCAAATGTCTAACACTTTTAGAAGTCATAATGCAGTGCGTGACATCAGGGGTCTGGCAACCTCCAGCCACCACTGGCACACTGAGGGCAATCACTGGCATACGGGAGAAATTAACATGACTAATTATCATATGGCCAGGGCCTACTAGACTGAAGTAAATCTATTTACCCACTGACAGCATGGACCTATTGGTTTATATGAGTGGTACAATGCCACTCACACACTCTGCAGTGAATTTAGCATAAATGAGGGGGATATTTTGAAATGAGACGAGGTGGGGTGTTTATGTGTCACAGTAATTACCAAGAAAAATGACACTACGTCTCATTAAGACTGCAGACTCGTTTGACATTTAAAGACAATATAGCACATCTCCATACTTCGGTTCACTTTGGTTTTTATTACATTACAAAGAAGTATGGAAGCCTTTTTATCATGCAATTATGAGATAACCATGCAATTCAGACTTTTTCCAAAGAATTGTGAGTTTATATCTCACAACTGCACTTCATGAACTTAATATGTGATTCTGTGCATTAATATGAATACGAAACGCAAAAATTTTTTTTTTTACAATTTTGTAATACAGACAGACCCTTTCATCCATGTATTTAGGCTTCTGTTAAAAAAAAAAAAGATATCCATGGTGGAAACAGGCTTCCCTAGGATTTTGCATACACTTTCTCTCAGTAATGAATCAACTGTTGTATCAGATAGGACAAGTGATCACATAGTACCTTGGGTTTGAACACGGCACACGCTGTGTGTTGACATTATCACACAACTGTTCTCCACCATGGTAGATCCCTGTCCGCACATAAATCTGAAACAAAAGGTAAAAACCTATGAACAAACAGCCTCAAGAAAATGCTAGTGCAGAAAGGTCACGCAATTATTAAAAGAAACACAAAAGCAGCTTCCTGTTCTTTCACAATGTCAAACTTCTGCTATCTTACCAAACACTTCCCATGCTCTTTGTACAATAAAAGACTTTCGGAATACAAAAAGACATCAGCTAAGCACCTTGTCAATGTCCCGAATATTCACATTAACGTATGTGGCGCAGAGGACCCGTATCCTTAGTGTACTGTTAATGGTCCAGAGTGATTTGGTGGAGGCCTCTCCGTTCATGTAAGGCGTGGCGGTGGAGATCCGGCGGGCGTAGGAGGGCATGGTGAAGTTGTCCATAGGCAGCTGAGAGTAAAGACTGTCCTTGGACATAAGCATGAGGTTTGGCAACCGACCCAGCATAATGCAACTCCGTACATACTGAAAGAACGAGAAAGAGACAAGCAGAGAGAGATTTCGTTAATAAAGCCACATAATCAGCTCATCTCATGGACCGTTAAGTCATCCAAAATGTCCAGAGCTATTTTTAGTGTCCTAAACTCTAATTCTGGCAGTATTTTTTGTTGGGATGATACAAAACTTCAAATGCAGCCGGATACTGAGACTACTCATTTGCATTCTGTGTACTGGCAGGTTTTGAGATAATGAAAGTCTGAAACAAACACATGACCAGTGCCAAAACCCTGAAAAATCTGAGACGACTAGACATTTCAGATGGCTAATTAATCAGTGCCCAAACCATAAATATGTACGGGATAAAAGCAGCATGAGAACTAAAAAAAAAAGTAACACAGAAACTTCATTCATTCACAGAATAACAGATGGTTATTCAAGAACATTTATGCAATTGTGCAAGTTTGAGGTACTTTAGTGAGGCCAAAATTGCCTAAATACCTTGTACTGACTGATGGGGTACTTTTCCAACAGATACTCGTCACAGCCACAGACTTTCAGGATGTATTTGCCCTGATATTCTTGCACGCACATCTTTAGCTGCTCGGCTGACAGCAGCATGCTCCTTGTCTTCTTCCTGATGGCTTCGGCGATCACCTGCTCAGGTACGCAGTCGTGATTGATCTTAAGCGTGTACTTTTGCTTGTCGTTGTTGGGAGAGACAATCACCCAGATAACCACAATGATTTGACCTAGCACACAAATAAGAAGATTGGAGCGTTAACAGGAACAGCATTATTGAATTGATTCCTTCAGGCATCAAGCATGTGAGAACAAACAATTAATCCCACATGGCAACTGAGTGTGTAAAAAAGAAAAGCTGAATGTTGAATACATCCCAATGAAGTTGTCAGGGAATTAATGTAATGGAGTTGTTGTTCATACATTCCTCCAGGCTAAGAGGAAACAGAGGGCAAAAGCAAAAACAAGCATCACATGCTTCATGACGACTACTACTACTACTACAACACAAGCCCATTCACATAAGAAAGAAAACAGAATTGCTGCAATACAAAACCTCCAGGAAAGACTCGACACTTTGACGATTACTATTGGCAACAACCCATAAAGAAACATTCCATGTCATTTTCAACCCCAGAATCAATGTGCAGCATTTGTGGCATGCTGTCGATTACCACAGCCAATAGTGTCGACTGGTCCGTCAGTGTGTATAAACAAAAACACAATCAAAGCCTAGCAGGCAGTTGGGCAGCACAATTAATGAACGTACATGCAACATGCAAAAATATCACACTGTTTGGAAAGTACCTCTTCAATAATGTGCTAGCATAAGACTAGCATGGTAAATCACAATTTATATCAAATATAAAATGATTGATTATATTTCAAATATTTTAATGAATCTATATTTTCCTCAATTTCCTTTAATATTTAAAAAAATGATGTTTAATTATTTTATTTTAATGCATTTTAATTCACTGTAAAATAAAGATAAAAATTATTTACTAAGACATTTTAAAGCATGGGAATTAGGGACTTCCTTTTATATATCTGAAGAATGATGCAAAAGAAATTGCTACATCGATATACTGATTTTTTTATATATTGGTTCAAAATAAGTGAAGTTTAGATGAGTTTTGATGCTCACATACAAGTCATGACACAAACACGAGACAATATTGGTCTAAAAAACACTGCACTAAAAACACTGATTAATGTATACATTTCGTATTGTATATAAATATAGTAACAGAAAGGAACCTAGAATCATAATGCACTGTTCTGCAGTTCTGCTATCTCTGCCCACAGAAATCACACTGGTAATGCATAAGCAGAAGTGCCTAGAAAAGTTCTCACTTCGAATGAACTAAAAACGTCTCAAGAAAGACTTTTTTTATCTATTGAAGAAAATTTTAAGCATCACTCAATATTCTGTAACTGACAACATGCCACAACTTGAAATAACCCACAACATTCCTATAAAAGTACAAGCCTACCTTTGTCTAATTTGCCATATATATGCTTTGGAAGCTCTGGTGAAGACTCCACGTTAGGAGGATAAACGTATAGCGCTCGACTGTGTGGCCCACTGACATCTCGCAGCTCTACTGAGTCTTTGCAGACATTAAGAATATTTCTCCTAAAATCCTGCACCTCAGGATCCTTCACTAAATCAAACTCGCACACCGGCATGCCGATGGCAAAACCTGAAACACACACACACACACACAAAAAAAAAAACACCATCTTAGAACAGCATCAGAAGAGAAGAGAGAAAAACCTTCTGAATCAAATACGCTATTATTCAAAGTTTAGGGTCAGTAAAAATACAATATTACAAATACAGTAAAACCGTAATATTGTGAATAGCATTATAATTTAAAACAACTAATAACTGTTTTTTTTATATATTCTGAGAATTTTAAGAAGTAATTTATTTCAGCATCATTACTTCAGTGTCACATGATCCTTCAGAAATCATTCTAATATGCTGATTTGCTGCTCAAGAAACATTTCTTCTTACTATTAATTTTGCAAACAGCTGTGCTGCTTAATATTTTTGTGGAAATCATGATACATTTTTGTATTGTTTGATGAAAGGACAGTTCAACAGCATTAATTTTAAATGTGCAATATTATAATTGTCTGTCATTTTGATCAATTTAATAAAAATTTTGCCAACTAAACTTTTCAATGGTAGTGCACATTTTTCAGAAATAGTGATTTAGGGAAATTTGTACAAATCTGTCATCATTAATGATTTTCAATTCAAGTGTTTCAAGTGATGCATATAGTAAATAAAGAAAAAACCAGCCCATGTGTGGTCTTACCGATTTCTCTGTTGAGGATTTTTTCCTCTCTGTTCCCTACAGGTTCTATGACCTTTAGGAAGGGCTGGAATAGCCGAAGGTCGCAAAGTCTTCTCGTCTCATCGTAGAACTCCTCACGCTCTGCCTCTTGCGTTACACTGACGAAAATATAGGAGGTCTCTTCCTGCAGCAGGTGGTGGAGGGGGTACTTCCTAGCCTCCTTAAACAGTTCATGTTTGATTGTGATGAGAGTGGCCTCCCGGAGGCACTCTAGTGTCAGGATCATGCCATTGGGCAGTAGACAGTCCACCAGAATCCTGGGGGGCATCAAATGGATGCCCCATAGTTCTCCCGAGGAGGGTCTTGGAGGCATGATGTAAAGTCCTCACAATCTTCAATAGGAAAAAAAAATCTCCAACCTCTGTTTCTCCTGAAGGGGAACAGGACAAATAAAGTATGTTTTGGCAACATGTCTGATATCATGCACTGTTTTTAATAAACTCCACAGACAAGACAAAATGTTCAGTATTGCAAACTACACCTCAGATAAACAAGTCAGCATGTCCAACAAACAAATTAGGTCTTGAGAGACAAAGTCAGTAACGAACAGGAACACAGATCGCAAACAAGCAAAATAAACTTGAATGTAACAATGGTGATGCTACTCATTAACCTGTGTTATACTCTACCAGTTTGGGGTCTGTAAGATGTTTCCACAAACATATTAAGCAGCACAACTGTTTTCAACATTGAAAATAAATTTGAGCAGAATGATTTCTGAAGGATCATGTGAAACTGAAGACTGGAGTAACGATGCTTAAAATTCAGCTTCGTATCACAGGAATACATTACATTTCAAAATATATTACAACAAAAAAAAACTACTAATATTTTTACAATATTACTGTTTTCACTGTATTTTTATTTATTTTTTTCAAAAAAAACATTTAAAAATATCTTACCAACCCCAAACTTTTGAATGGTACCTAAAAGACACACACACTACTACTAAACCATGAGGACAACGGAGTCATTAATTTGCGGTCACATCACTTACATCAGTCTTAATAACAAAAACATGCTTACAGGAAGTTCAGTACAACCCAACATCACTGAGCAACGACAGAAATGTATCACTCTGTGAGAAAGGAGCGATATTTCCACACAACATAGAGCCAAAAACATTTGGCACTTCATACTGAAGTGGATGACTTGTTTTCCCTTGCAAACATGTGCCAACAAAAAGACACCCTTATGCATCTCCTGGGTGTAAGGCTGCTGAAAGCAATTCCCTCGTCTGACAAACAGCATCTTTCACCATGTTAATGTGTGATCTGAAATTATTGGATTTTAAAACTAGGCCATGTGAGATGAACACGTCAGATCTTTTGTCCTGACTATGCTCCTATGCAGTTCTTCCAGTTTATTCATGTAAAACACCATGCAAATGTTTATTACAGAGCTTTGTGAATCTTGGCACTGCCACGGTTGTAACCACTTCATGCTTTCACACTTTTTAGTGCTTATTTTTTTATCTCTACACAGTAAAAAAAAAAAGGAGAATCAAAAAACAGAAGAATCAATATTTTCATAAGATTTGGTATTTTTGCTTACCTTGTGTGATGTTAGGGCCACTTGTAAAAGTAAATGTCCATCATAGTTCAGACCTCTATCTGATCTGCTTGATTTAGAACTTCTCTTCAGATTCACTGAATTATACTGAGACAACAGCAAGGAGGACAAACATTCAGTGTCTAGTGGAAAAAGTGGACCAGCTTGCTCAGTTTAGCCAAAAGCCCATGCCAACACTGCCAACCACAACAAACCTCCACAGCAGTGTTTAGAGTGACAGAGATGGGAAGATAATAAGATTAAGAGGTTTATCATTCTTGCATATGAATAGACCAAGCCACAATGACAGAGAACCAGTTGCTAAAATGAACTATTTATAGATACATAAGTCAAGTTTATTACAATAACTTAATGTTGTATTCAAGTTAGTTTAAACCACTAGTCAAAACAAACACACCTGAATCATGACAGAGCAGAAACATGCACTAATATGACTACAAACCGGCTTACTACTACACTGCTAAACAAGAGTTTCATAAACAAACTGAAATGTATAATAAAGAACTTATTGAAGTATTTTAATCCATTAAAACACATTTTATAAACGTAATATATCTTATTAAAGCAGAAACACATTTGGAAAGCTCATATATATGACATTAATAGCCAGCTAGCAATCCCAGACAAAACATACTAACTAAAAGAAAACTGCCATTTATATTTGTCAGAGTTTAAAAACGCCAAAATAAAAAGAAATATGAGTTGGCGTGTAACTAAGCTATTAAAGACGGTTTATTTCTTTAAACAATAAGATATTGATTCCTTTAGCCACCTAGCCGCTAGGCTAATCCGCTATAGCTAACCCGATAACTTTCAGATATAATATGCTGTAATATCTCGCCGAAGACGCTTCATTAGATTATACTCTGAAACCACACCTCATTTTTTAAAGACCACCAGAGTTGTTATTCAAACAATGAATGAATAAACAAATATCTCACGTTTATGTGTATAGCTAATATGGGTATGTACCGACGAGTTGTTGTGAGGTAATCCGCTGTTGGTGTTCAGTCAGTCGTTCAGGGCTGTAAATCCAGCGCGGGGCTTTGCTGGGCCTCTAGCCGCCCCGCTCTGACACGCACCGCCTCTCCATCATCACAGCAACAGCGGCGGCGGCGGATCGCGAGCAGTGTTTTCACACAAATCATTCATCACTGAGGGAGAAGGACGAAATACATGCTGTCCAAAATCCGATGGATTGGATAAAAATCGTCAGGAACGCTGTCACGATGGAATAAGGGAGGATCCTGTGAATAAATAAGCACCAAAGTCGCCGGATAGGTAAGAGGGAGGGTGACTGGCTGCTAAAGAGGAAGAGGGACAGGATGACAAACCCAGTGAACTCCTTTTTTCCAATCGATCATCCCACTGTGGTAAAGGATAGCCATATGTTCAACAAACACGTGCTAAACAAGCGAAATAAGGTGTGAATCTTGTCAGGAAGCCCTAGAAATTGTATACCATCTTCAGACTGCAAATATATGCTTATAAGCTGCATATATACACGAAAATGTGTGCTTGATGCTACAGGCGCACACGAATTGCAATTGCATATATAATAATGAATGTTGAATGTGAATGGGAGTGAATAGAAACATGTTTCAAATATTGAATTATTAATAAATTAGGCCGCATACGCAATTTTCTTCATCGTTGTCTTTACAGACACACAGTTTGTTTTTATTTAATCCGTACTAATTTAGATCTGCACAGTTGCATATTTAATAATAGATTTATAATTACAATAGATGGTTTGTTTATTGACAGTACTATGCTTTTATTTCTTTCCATGAGTGTAAAAATACAGAGAAATTATACTCTGTATTTTTATTTTTATTATTATTATTATTATGAATGACTGACAAACTCAGTTAAAAGTCATGGTCAAAGACCTTGCCAAAACATACTTGAATGAAATTGTCACATACTTGAATAAGTTGTCCCAATTAATTGTAAAATATGTCATCTCAATTTATTGTTGATTATTCCAATAAATATTTACTTTGTAGTTTGAACGTCGAAATGGATTTTTAAGGAGCATAAAGTAGCCTTGGAAATTAAGCCGAGTCAAATACAAGTATTCGTATTCAGTATTACTCGCGGAAGGTACAAATGTATACACTACCTCAAGCAGACTACTTCACACACCGTTTGTCAAGTCACCGGCTCGCGCGTGCTGCTGAATCGTCGATCAGATTCTCACTTCGATAGGAGATGGACTGTACCAACTAGGCTAAGGGAGACGTTAATGCAAATTGCACTATATTTCCGACCACTGGAATTATGATTACGAATACGGTTTTCCAATGCATGTGTTATCATAAATCAAATCTCCCTCTGTCTCATTTATACAACATTTCCCACGTATTTCTAGTGTTTTTGAATCCGTATGCGATTGAAAACACCCCCCTGCTGCACGTTTGAAGCACGCGACGCACGTCTAGCTGGAAGAAGTTGAGCACCAGAGAGAGCTTGGAAGGATGCAGGGAAGATGGCGATGAATGTAAAGAACAGGGATGCTTTTTATCCAAGTGCTGACTATTGCGATATCTACACCTCTCAGCCTGTAAACTATGGAGACTGCAGCCATTATTTCCCTCGGATGACAGGTAAGATAAGGCAATGTTTTCGAATGATTTTCAGTGCATTGCGTTATAACTGATGCTCTGCATCAAATTTCATTTGCACTGCAATGGTTTGAAATAGGAGTTTATTAGGGACCGATCTTTATTTTTAAATAATGGAAAAGATTTATGAGAAGAAGGGCCTTGATGTCAGACTAACCACTGACAGTTTGAGAATGGAAATCCCTATCTGCATTGCCAAAGGACCATGGCACATCAAATGTTTTTTCACATTTCAAATCTCACTGAAATTCTTCAGGTACACCTTTTATATTTTATGCCACTCTGTTTATATTATATGATTATATGTTGCTTAAGCTCTGCATGGATGATATGTGGTTGCATTAGATCAAGTAAAAAAAGAATGCATACAAGCTTTTTAAATATATACCTTTTTACAGAGAGTGGACTAATAATACGTTTTTTTTATTAAATGAAAAATTATGCAGAATAGAGTATGAGGCAAGTTGAGTGAGGTATCTGGTAATGTTCCGCACATGTTCATTGTCACATTTTAGTCTAGATTGCATATGAAACCAATAAATATATGAAGGGACATTTAAGGTAATTGATTATTTTTGGCTAAACGTCCCAGTAAGAGTCCATAAGGTCACAATTTGCAGTCCAGGTGACTACTGTGGGTTTTATTTATATATAAGTACTCCTTGGCAGTCGATTCATGTGACATCTAATTAAAAAGGCCATACAGTACATAAAAATGCTAATTTTTTATTTATTTTACATGATAGCACTGTTTCTGCAAATCATGGATGAAGTAGACAGTGAGACACCATACAGCTCTGATAAAAGTACTGAAATGCATCTGACATCAAAACAGAAGGATGAAATGTGCAATCGTAATAAACATTGCAAATGTGCACAGAGAGCAACCGTGCATGTAATGCATTTATTCTGCTCTCAATAATTGATGCTGTCAAAGAACAATTGTACAATGCACAAACAGCTTAGTAGTGTTTTGCAGCAGTGAGTGGTGTAAAACAACCTGGAGCATCAAGTGATGGTACTGCTTTACCTTCTCATGTGCCCTGCATACCTTGCATTATAGATGCCCATCGAGAACAATCCTCCCAAAATCTAAAAATCTTTGTTCCTTGTGCTGATGAAAGAGCAGATTTTTGATGTCGTGCTCCAACTAAACTTTGCATTGCTTCCAAAAAACAGTGGATTTAATCCGAATGGAGAGAGCAGGTATTTGTCCCTGACCTTGAATTGGGACTGTAGGTTCTACTTAGACCTATTTCTAGGCATGTATTCTCTGATGACCAAGAGATATCAGGTTTGTTTTCAGGTCAAAAGAAGAGGAATATAAAAGGGTAGGCTACTGAATTTTTTGTAATAGTGTAAATGAATAAATAAGTAATAATAAGTAAGACTGCAAGTTCATAAGTTACTCTTTTTTATAGCCAGACCAATGCATGACCAATGAAAAGCAACCACAGTCCAGTTTTCTAATGGAATAGTTCACCCAAAAATGAAAATGTGCTCTAAATTAACTTACTTTCAGACCATTAAAGATGAAGATGAGTTTGTTTCTTCATTAATTTAGTATTATATCACTTGCCCTCCAATGGATCCTCTGCAGTGAATGGGGAGTCGAGAAATATGCACAGATCAAGCGCTGTTTATAACCCAAAACAGCTCTAAACAAATATGTGGGTGGACTTTCATGTGAGAGGACAACAGTGGATGGACTTTTTCATCGGAGGAAGCATCATTATGGATTAGGACTGGAATTTTGGCCAGAAGCTTGACATTTTAACGTTAAAACATTTTACTTATGTATTTGTTTTTTACAAACACGCAGCTTTTCACTTCACAAGACTTTTATTGATGGACTGGAGTGGTGTGGATTATTGTGATGTATTTATCAGCTGATTCTGATGGCACCATTCACTGCAGAGGATCATTTGGTGAGTTAATGAATTATAAATTGAATTATTCCAAAGCTGTTTCCTTGAAGAAACAAATATACATCATCTTCATCTATATCTTGACTGGCCAGGGAGTGAGTAAAATACCTCATAGCACAATAGAACACCTGAAATGTTTTTTTCAAATAATTGCACAGTTCTTCTGTTTGTTTAAATGATCAGACTTTGACTAAACCAACAATTGTGACAATTTGGGGATGGGACTAACTTGACCAAACAACTGGGGATAAGGAGAGCATTTGAGACCTGATAGGAACCATTTATATTGAAAATAAACATTTAAAATGGAAATACATTAACAAATCCGTTTATGGATATAAACGTTGGGGTATTTAAGAATTCCAAAGAAGGGCCTTCCAATGCTGTCACCGTCCAAGCAACCGGAAACAGAACCATTTGGCTCATTCTTATGTCTATTTTAGTCGGCTGAATCATTGTTGTCATGATCCCATCGGAACTAAATTGATACACTGGAAATATCACACAGCCACGAAACTCTCCACCCCCCCCACTTGCTCAGGCTCAGATCTGCCGAAGCAACAAACATGCGCTGAGTTCAGGAGGCAGGAGTCAGGCCTAATCGCATCTGCAGGAGGCTATACGACAAAGATTCACTCTTTCACTCATATATCCGCTCTATTATTAAAATGAATAATTTGCAGTACTAATATTTGGCTTTTACATCACTGTTTTATGTAGCAGAGGAGCTCTGTTACTTTCCACTGCACAGAAGGAATCAAAAATTGTTCTTCTATGACACAGTTCCCTTTTGGAATCTATATTTTTAAAGGAGACCTATGTAATGTAAGTCAATAAAGACAATGTGTAATATAAGTCTCAGTTGTCGCCAGAATGTGTCTAACGTTTCAGCTCAAAATACCCCACAGATAATTTATTATATAATTTTGAACATGCCTATTTTGAGTGGAAGCAGAAACATGCTGTTTTCATGCATGTCTCTCTGTGAGTACTAATCTAAGTTCTCTTTCGTGTCTTATTGCGCTTAAATTGTCAAATACACACGAGTTTGTTAAAAACACACATGAGTTACAAGAACAGTCGGTTGAAGGTAAACAGCTGGGAAAGAAATTGCATGTTTATATCATATCTGTGTGGCAGCAGCATAATATACGGTAAATAAATCAATAAATCACTGCTCTCTTGTCTCCTCTGAGGCTGGGACTCTAAATAGTGTTCTGTGCTCGTCAGTGCAGCCAAAGACAGAACAGTTAGCATGCTATGCTTGAACTTTCACCATTGCATCAGAACTGGTACACCGGTGTCGCTTGTGAAAACACTATGGCGGCGCCGTGGGTGAAAACTTGCAGATTAAGAGGCAATAATATTATAATAAGATCCCCATTCTACGTCAAGAGGGGAGCAAAATCTCAGCAGCTCATTTTTTTTGCACTTGCAGAGAATGGCTTACCAAAGAAAATTACTGGGTTGTTCTTTTTTATGTTTTCTGGGTTGGTAGACGCACCGGGGACCCGATTATTGCACTTAAACACAGAAAAAGTCAGATGATATGTCACCTTTAAAAGCCCAATGCGTTTTCCTATTTAAAAACATAAGAGGCAGAGCTTTGGAACAAAAAATGCTAGAACGCATTCTGTGTGTAAGGCCCTTAAAAGCGTATTTACTCACTCTGACGAAGCTATGTGACGCTTCCTTCAGCTCCCCCGCTGTGGCCCAGGCACACTATCAGGGCAAGAACCACGCCAAAAGACTGCGGCTAGCCAAGGCACAGCAGAACGCCACATCCTTGTGAGTCTGTCACACCCATGTGCTCCCAAATAAAACAGCCGTTAAACGTGGGAAATCCCTCCGTGTTTGAGGGCTGTGTTTTTTTAATGATACATCAGTTTTGCAGTTTGCATAACTAATACACTCGTATGAATTTCAGCCTCAAATCTGGACAACAAGGAAATCCACGTACACATTATGCATCAACTAGTAGGAAGTTTTGCATGGAGGAAGAAGTTTTTCCGGTTAGCTTTATCTTCAAGCTGTTTTTGCATTGATAAGTGGGGCATTCGTTTTAATGCCACTGTTGGGCTGTCCTGATAGCAAACACAGGAAGATACATCCTATTGCACTCCAAACGTCTGATTGTATCTGAGAAAACATGACTATGGCTAGTTAAGCTACGTTTGAATCCCTCCCTCTAAGTAATTCAAAACAGTATAAGTCATTATAATCAGTAATTATGTCCCCACTGGATGCAACGAATGCCTCGTTTGTAATGGGTTTTAATGTTTATGTCTCGTCGCTGCGGCCGGACAGGGCATCAACAGTATTTCCGTCTCACGCTTGAGGTATTCGGCCAATCACAATGCACTGGATAGCTGGCCAATCACAGCCCCTCGCTTTTTCAGACCGATGAGTTTTGTAAAAATCTACGCGTTTCAAAAAGGCAGGGCATAGAGGAGAAACAATAATGTACAGTATGTGGAAAATAATGTGTTTTTTTTACTTTAAACCGCATAAACACATTTCATTACACCAAATACACAAAATAATGTTCTTTTTAGCAACATCATATGACCCCTTTAATAAAAAATTTCACAAATTTTAGCAAGTTTGATTCATTTCCATAAATCAGTTCAAACTGTGCAGTTGCATCATCATTTAAATGTTCACAGAAGTTTTTGTATAGCATTTTTTTGATTTATTCATTTTTTAAAATTTGTAGAAAATATTTTTACAGGTAAATATTGCTATTTTGTAGCAATATTGTTATATTGCATTGTTATATTTGAATGAATGAGGCACTTATTTGTGGATATACAGTACATGTAATTTGTCCATATAATCAAATATTTTAGTAAATCTTTTTTGTAGGTTTTGCAGCAGTATTCTAAAATTGTATTGTTATATTTGAGAATATACATGAAA
Organism: Sinocyclocheilus grahami; assembly: GCF_001515645.1. Taxonomy (NCBI): domain Eukaryota; kingdom Metazoa; phylum Chordata; class Actinopteri; order Cypriniformes; family Cyprinidae; genus Sinocyclocheilus; species Sinocyclocheilus grahami. The sequence goes on from NW_015505182.1 coordinate 6,735,455, forward strand.
ACACTTCTTTGTGTTCCTTAAATAAAATATTCTATAATATTGTGAAATATTATTACAAATTAAAATAGCATTTTTTAAAATTATTATTAAGATACTGTGAATACTTGATTATTCTGGCTTAGATGATTTCACTTAAATATTTAGATTCATCTCAGAAACAAATGTTTATATAAGAAATTACATAATAGCAATTACATAAATATAAAGGCATATAATATCATCAAAACGCTGAAAAATATAAGACATATTTCTTAGCCATACTAAGTGGTAAATCATCTTTTCTTATGTGTTTTCCAGAGACTTGTCCAACACTCAGAGACGGCCACGGAAAGAAGGATACGAGTACCAATTAATGAAGAACCGTAGGGCTCATATCAATACTGCCATGCCAGGTACTCTGTCTACACAGATTGATCTCAACCGATAGTTTAGGAGAGACAGATTTTTGCCATCATGTTGATCTTGCCCTGAGACTATCCCTCGGGTTCTGTTTTCTGCCCAGTGGTCCAGGCTGTGGTGCAAAACCTCCATTTGCGATCAGTGCTTTGGCAGCAGAGTGCTTGGCAGCTGCGCGTGTTAGTTTGCCAGCCGGTGCTAATGTAGCTCAATGTGCTAGTCTCGCTAAATGCAGGCCAGACGCCAAGGCTTTGATCTATGTAAGCCGATACTCCACCCCACGTCAACCCGGGCTCACGAACGTCACCCACACGATGGCAGATCTCAGTCACACACATGCCCCCCATTGCACCGCACTCCTGTCCTCACATACGCACAAAAACACACGCTATTGCATTCTATAAGTGAAGCCGTTAGCTTTGCATGTGATATTATTTTATCAACTGGAAAAATAACTAAATTAATGCTTTTTCAAAATAATATGTCTGTTAGTTAAAAATATTGCTTTTTAGACTCTAACTTTCAAATGTGCATTTGCTAAACAAGTGTATCGCTCTACACTGAGATGCACTGATGTTTCCCTCGGGTGAGGGTCATCTGCTCTTATAATGTGCAGCAGAATATACACATGATGAGCCACAAAGTGTGTGTGCCAGAGTTGAAAAAATAAATGAGCATAAATATATAAATGAAGTAATATAAATTTTTGTCGGTGGTACTTGGAGTTACATAAACTTCTTAAAATGTACTTAAATCGGAATTATAATTATAATTTGCATCTTGCTTACTTCAGTTCAATTCAGATTCAGGAAGTGAACTGGAGTTTAAAAAGCATTTTCAGTTCACTTCTGAATTATGCATGTATTAATTAAGTATGGTGATTTTCCAACCTAATAGGTTTTGTATGATTGAAACATGCTTGGTTTTTTTATTTATTCTTGCAAAAAGCTTGCAATTTAAATTGTCTGTACACTGATTTGCCTTAAAAAGAGAAGAATATGAAAATTGGGGATAAAATCATGCAGTGTGAACCTGGTATAAATGCATCTTTGCTGAATAGAAGTATTAACTTCTTCTAAAAAAAATAATAATAATGAATTTTTTGGTGAAAATTAGCGCACAAACCTCAGTCAGCGTGACTTTGCATTTCAACGTGTATTTCATCACCTTGTAATATCTGCTTAGTCATGTAGCCATTTATTTGACGTTTCATTCATTCACACGACCTGACATGTTTCCTGTTTCAGGCCCTTACTACAACCCACGGCCGAGGCAGCGTATCCCACGAGACCTTGCGATGTGCGTCACACCCAGCGGGCAGTTCTATTGCTCGATGTGTAACTTGGGTGCCAGTGAGGAAGCGGAGTTTCGCCTGCACCTGGAGAGCAAGCAGCATAAAAGCAGAGTGTCCGAGCAACGCTACCGTAGTGAGATGGAGAATCTGGGATACACTTAAGAAGCAGCCGAAGTGATCAGTGATTCCCAGATCCTCAAGAATTAATCTTGCAATTCTTGAAGTAGCCACTTTTGTTTTAAAACGAAAGATGACGTTTGTAATTGTGCTATTCTAGAAGTACTTTATGAGCTAAAATTCGCACACACTGAAAAAGTTTATTTTGTGCCAGACAGACCATTAATTGGTGGCATGGACGGTTTAGGAAACTTTATTTAAGGGATATATATAAGAGATATCTAACAGAACGTTTCAAACACTCATAAGCGCAGATTTAGGATCAACTGGCAAATAATTATAATTACTAAATTCTTATCCTAAATCATCTTATGAGCAAGTACACACATATTAGAATATACTGCTCTGGATTATACTTTTATTATAATACAAAACAATACTTTCTGTATTTATGTATATGTCTAGCATTTTATTTAATTCTAATGTCTAACATCACCTCTAACGTGCTTTGGAGAGGTAATAAGTGTAAGCATTTTTTTCTCAGCTGTTTTTGCGTGAAGTTGATGCCTCAAAAAGGGACAAATCTAGCAGCAATCAGTTTCCTAAACAAGCAGAAGTGGCAATCCTACTCACTCTGAGCCATAGATTCACTGTGTTTCTTCAGGAGCTACAGAACGCACGCCGCCGTTCTGACGATCAGATTAGAGACTGCATTCCCACTCATAAGCGCAGATTTAGGATCAACTGGCAAATAATTATAATTCCTAATTAACGTGAAATGACTAAATTCTTATCCTAAATCATCTTATGAGCAAGTACACACATATTAGAATATACTGCTCTGGATTATACTTTTATTATAATACAAAACAATACTTTCTGTATTTATGTATATGTCTAGCATTTTATTTAATTCTAATCTCTAACATCACCTCTAACGTGCTTTGGAGAGGTAATAAGTGTAAGCATTTTTTTCTCAGCTGTTTTTGCGTGAAGTTGATGCCTCAAAAAGGGACAAATCTAGCAGCAATCAGTTTCCTAAACAAGCAGAAGTGGCAATCCTACTCACTCTGAGCCGTAGATTCACTGTGTTTCTTCAGGAGCTACAGAACGCACGCCGCCGTTCTGACGATCAGATTAGAGACTGCAGGAGAATCCACAGCGTGCCTGCTGAATGTACTATGAAAGCGATGACAATAGATCTACATCTGTCTGGCTTTGCACATGTTTACTAGATGTAGTGGGAGATTTGGTCTATTTCGGGGTGTACATCTGATATTGTTAACCAGCATGCTTCAGTGCGAAATTATTTGGGTGATTGTTGTTAATTTTTTATCTTGGATTATCCCCAGAGAATCTCTCCCCACACTAAAGGGAGAAATTGAAAACATGGCTATTTTTAATAAGGTCCGTGCCGCCCATGCCCCCTACCTCAGTCACAACCCTCTGACACGTTAACTTACCAAAGCTTATCTGAGAAAAGCTTATCTATTTTAATATTTTGTCTCCCAATATTTACTGAGGAAACCATGACCAGTTCATTCAGGATGAAAATTTTCTGAAATTTGACTCAATTGTACATGAATTTGTGTCTTCATCAGAACAGATTTGGAGAAATTTAGCATTCCATCACTTGCTCACCAATGGATCCTCTACAGTGAATGGGTGCCGTCAGAATGAGAGTCCAAACAGCTGATAAAAACATCACAATAATCCACAAGTAATCCACATGACTCCAGTCCATCAGTTAATGTCTTGTGAAGTGAAAAGCTGCATGCTTGTAAGAAATAAACCCATCATTAAAGAATGTTAACTTAAAACCATCGCTTCTGGCCAAAATATGAGTCCATAATCCATAACAACGTTTCCTACAATGAAAAAATCCATCCCCTGTTGCCCTGTCACATCAAAATCTAATTTTACATCTGTAATGTGTTCCGTTTTTGCTTGTAAACGGTGCTTGATCTGTGCATATTTCTCAGACAATATTAAGCAATATTATGGATAGAGGCTCATATTTAGCTGTAAATTAAGTTTAAAATATTTTAATAATGGATTTGTTTGTTACAAACTCACAGCTTTTCACTTCACAAAATGTTAATCGATGGACCGGAGTGGTGTGAATTACTTGTGAATTATTGTGATGTTTTTATCAGCTGTTTGGACTCTCATTCTGACGGCACCCATTCACTCCAAAGGATCCATTAGTGAGGAAGTGATGCAATGCTACATTTCTCCAAATTTATTCAGAAGAAGAAACAAACTCGTCTATATCTTACATGTCCTGAGAGTGAGTACATTTTCAGCAAATTTAAATTTTTAGGTGAACTATTTCTTTAAACAGTTACATTGGGACAAGTAGGAGCTGTTCAAAATTTTAGATGCTTTATGTTGTATTTGTTCATGGTTGCATGGTTTTATGCATAAACATCACCCTTCCCCGATTTTATCACTTAAAAGGCTATAAATATTTTATATAAGACATTTACAATATTATGAACAGAAGAAGTGACCCAGTTTTACTCTGTTTGTTTTGTTGCTCTCAATAACTCCTTAAATAAGCTATAAAACCACTCTTCAGAGTTGCAGTCCATTGTCACGAAATGTTTGGAATTGTAATTAATTTCTGATTTAGTATTATTTCTGCATGAAATTATTGCTGCTTGTACATATTAAGAGGATGATTGCAGAACTGAATTGAAAAGACAGTATTGTAATAAGTCAAGTCATGCTATATATTATTACACAGGCATCTATGTTCATTCAAATCAAATGTTTACAGTGGGAATCATCACAAGGGACTTAAGGGAGCGCTTGACGGACTAATGGACTCAGTGGAGCGGTGAAGTCATCTTAAATGTGCCTCTGAGCCTACTCAACTGTGATGTTGAACATTTCATGTTGTTCTGCTTTGAATATGTTTCCAGTAGGAGGGACTTACAGTCTGGCATAACGAGTAATGTTTTGCGTATTCAAATACTGACCATTTATGTCAAGCTCTTTTTATATAAATGTGATGAGATGTTTTATATGTATATATTGATAGAAATTTTAAAAAGATGACTTTGCATTTTAAACATGTTAAATGTTAATCTAACATGTTCATAGTGCCGATTATTCCATAAAATGCACCACTGATCATCTGTTTGTTGATTTGATGGTAGAAATAATTTGTGGTTTTGCCACTTGCAGTGGACAAATACAGCAGAAAGGCAATAGGAATAATTAGAGAGAGGGAATGGGATCAGAACATGTTGCAGGCCGGACTAGAACCTGCATTATGAGCACTACAGCTATAAAAAAAACTGTGGCGGTGTTTTCTACTGGTAGCCATTGTATTTGCTCCCAGAGGTTCACCAGAGGCAAGCCATATCCTGTTTTGTGCAGTCAGGAAGTTGTGACCCTATCTGGAAACAGACCTTCCCAAAGGAGGCCAGCAGGGACACTAGGATCTCCCCCCAAGGGAAAATCCCAGTAGTCTACTCCCTTCAAGCCAATTTTTCCCATCAATAAATACCTCTGTTTTAATTTACACTGAGAGTCGTATTTCACAAATGTTTTCTAAAGGATTAGCAGAAGCATTTTATTTTGAGGTACATCGAAATAAAATCTAGCTGTAGTGCCTTTTGAAGACATGTTCTTATATAATGGTTGCCTTTTCAGGTCTGAGTGCAATACAGACGATGTGATATTTATCTGACTTCTTCCTTTTTCCCCATTAAACAGTGGTTCAGTGTCTTGAATGTACAGTACAGATGAAAGAACATTTTAACTTTATTGTAAAGAGCCCTGGAACTCAAATTTTGAATGCAATATAATGTATTAATAAATTTAATTTAAAAAGCAAGTATTTCAGTACTTTGTCAGCATACTGGGTGTGTTTGTAATATAACCTTCCGGGATCAAGAAGTAGTAATTAAATTTTTCTCTTTTGTCTCTTTCTCATGGACATTTTAGTTCATCCCCTGGCTCGATATGTAACCATGAAACTGGCTTTATATTAGAGATGCACTGATTGAAATTTTCCTGGCCAATGAAGATTTCCGATCTTTTTATAAGTGTGACATGCCGATAACGATTTTTGCAGATTCTGATTTTCTTTCTAAGAACTATAATTGACGGCATATCCGAATAAAACAAAAACTCTCAAAATAAAGTGCTCTGTGATTGGAAAGATGTAGAAAAATTAACTGAAAATGAGTTGCTGTAGATAAAACAGTTGTCATTTCCCACTACGTTTATAATTTTCCCCCCTAACCTTTTAACGTGTGATCGTTCACATCAAATACTTACATTGTTTCAATTAATTCAGTTAAAATAATAAGAAACTGTAGAGTTGTTGTTACCATTCAGATGAATTCAAACTCCATCTTTCCACTGCAGAGGAAACAGAAGCTGCATCTGAATGGCATTAAATGTATTTACACAGACTGAGGTGCCAAAAATTAATTTACATTAATTTACGCAAAATTTCAAATGCATAAATAATTTTATAAGATTAATGTTTTAAATAATTTTTGAACATACAAATAAGAAATGTTGGGCAAATGCAATGACACTTTAAATATGAAACCAAACCACCAGTAGGTGGCGGCAAAAGACTATTTCAATGAGTGAGTCATTTAGTCATTCATTCAACTGATTCGTACAAACGGCTGATTCATTCAGACACGAGGCAAGTGACTATTTATGAATGGGTTACATTGTGAATGGTAAAAGAAGTTGTGACCCTATCTGGAAACAGACCTTCCCAAAGGAGGCCAGCAGGGACACTAGGATCTCCCCCCAAGGGAAAATCCCAGTAGTCTACTCCCTTCAAGCCAATTTTTCCCATCAATAAATACCTCTGTTTTAATTTACACTGAGAGTCGTATTTCACAAATGTTTTCTAAAGGATTAGCAGAAGCATTTTATTTTGAGGTACATCGAAATAAAATCTAGCTGTAGTGCCTTTTGAAGACATGTTCTTATATAATGGTTGCCTTTTCAGGTCTGAGTGCAATACAGACGATGTGATATTTATCTGACTTCTTCCTTTTTCCCCATTAAACAGTGGTTCAGTGTCTTGAATGTACAGTACAGATGAAAGAACATTTTAACTTTATTGTAAAGAGCCCTGGAACTCAAATTTTGAATGCAATATAATGTATTAATAAATTTAATTTAAAAAGCAAGTATTTCAGTACTTTGTCAGCATACTGGGTGTGTTTGTAATATAACCTTCCGGGATCAAGAAGTAGTAATTAAATTTTTCTCTTTTGTCTCTTTCTCATGGACATTTTAGTTCATCCCCTGGCTCGATATGTAACCATGAAACTGGCTTTTTATTAGAGATGCACTGATTGAAATTTTCCTGGCCAATGAAGATTTCCGATCTTTTTATAAGTGTGACATGCCGATAACGATTTTTGCAGATTCTGATTTTCTTTCTAAGAACTATAATTGACGGCATATCCGAATAAAACAAAAACTCTCAAAATAAAGTGCTCTGTGATTGGAAAGATGTAGAAAAATTAACTGAAAATGAGTTGCTGTAGATAAAACAGTTGTCATTTCCCACTACGTTTATAATTTTCCCCCCTAACCTTTTAACGTGTGATCGTTCACATCAAATACTTACATTGTTTCAATTAATTCAGTTAAAATAATAAGAAACTGTAGAGTTGTTGTTACCATTCAGATGAATTCAAACTCCATCTTTCCACTGCAGAGGAAACAGAAGCTGCATCTGAATGGCATTAGATGTATTTACACAGACTGAGGTGCCAAAAATTAATTTACATTAATTTACGCAAAATTTCAAATGCATGAATAATTTTATAAGATTAATGTTTTAAATAATTTTTGAACATACAAATAAGAAATGTTGGGCAAATGCAATGACACTTTAAATATGAAACCAAACCACCAGTAGGTGGCGGCAAAAGACTATTTCAATGAGTGAGTCATTTAGTCATTCATTCAACTGATTCGTACAAACGGCTGATTCATTCAGACACGAGGCAAGTGACTATTTATGAATGGGTTACATTGTGAATGGTAAAAAACGTGGATTGATTCACTAAAACACTGAAACAGACACACAGCAGTTCTGCTTTGGCTTTGATTGGAACAATTTCGTTTGCGAAATTGAGCAAACAGTCAATATTGTGTCTAAAATGTAAATCACTTAATTGTAACTTCTTGTTTATTGAACTACTATTGTATAAAATCAGTGTCACATTGAAATCGTGATGATATTCGGGGGAAACATATATACAGTATATATGTGTATGTATTTTAACATAATTCTATATAATAATAATAATAATAGTTGTATCATCATCCTTATTATTAATGTCATTATACTATTGGCAAGTTTTTCAATCTAAGTCATTCCAAAATTTATATTTTTATTATTATTACTGAAATATTTTTAATTCCTTTATATATTTTGTAAACGTACTTTTGAAGAATTTTAAAGAATCTTACATTGATTACATTGCTAGAATGTTTAGCATTAATGCAACCAACAGCAATGATGTCACTATTTGCATAATTACAATCGGTCTCTATT
>NW_015505182.1:6744097-6745069 GCF_001515645.1 Sinocyclocheilus grahami
ATATATATATATATATATATATATATATATATATATATTTGCATACTGAATTGTTATTTGCATTTTTTTCTCTTGTATTCTTTTAACCATATAGATTTTAAAAATTTAAAGACAGTGTTATGATGTGTGGCATTTCATTTATGCAGATATGCACAACCCAAATCCAATCTTTTATACTACTAGGCTATTTTATTTTACAACTACTATATTATTTACAGCTTAGCATTTAATATGCAAATCTAGCTCTTATGAGTCATCCTTCACTCCAGTGATTTGTTTTAGGAGAACACAACTTGGTTTCTCCCCTCGAATAATGACATTCTTAAGTGCTCTGTTTGCTCACCCCATAAAGTCTGTGGGACTGCAGTCATGCTGAAATGAGTGGGATGCATTGTACAGGGCTAAGTCAACTGACAAACTTGTGTCCTGTGTTTTTATGGTGTGCATTGCTGAGGCCCTGCGGGATAAGTAGGGCTGGGTATCGTTCAAAATTTTTCAATATCGATACCGATACCTTGACTTCCATACCGGTTCCTGAACGATACTTTTTTCGATACCAATTTTATGAAATCAATTTTAACAAGGTTACATTATCTAAAAAAAACCTTTGGTTTTATTTTTCAGCTTGTTGATGTTTATACAAACTCAAAGACTCATCTCCTGAGCCACTGCACAAAGGAACAAAATGTAACCAACACAATAAATCAGTGCAAAATAGTTTAATAAAGCTCAAATAGTCTTCAGTTTACACATCTGTTAGGCTACATTTACACTAGTTAGTGTTCGTTTTAAAACGCATAGCTCAGACAGAATCATGATTTCTATTTATTTTCCACTGATTTACTGATGAGCATTAGCAGCTTCCAGCGCTGTCTGCTTGTGTTCTCTCTTCCATGATCGCTGCTCTGACTCAGACGTAATAACATATTTAATTTCAGCAATGTTACATGGCCAAAACACACATTAGATGGC
>NW_015505182.1:6746008-6785328 GCF_001515645.1 Sinocyclocheilus grahami
CTTAAAGGTGACATATCATGAAAATCTGACTTTTCCAGGTTTTAAGTGCTATAATCAGGTCCCCGGTGCATCTACCAACCGAGGAAACATTAAAAAGATTAACCCAGGCACTTTGTTTTGGGAAGCCTTTTTCTGCAAGCGACTGAGAAAACCAGCGCGTCTGATTTCGCTCCCTCGGTGACGTGGCAAAGGGATCTCATTATAATATTACCGCCCCTTAATATGTAAACTTCCACTCAAGGCACCGTAATTTTAATTTCGCAAGCGACAACGGTGTACCAGCTCTAATGCCATGGCGAAAGTTTCAGCAAAACATGCTAACTGTTCGGCCTTTGGCTGCAGAGATGAGCACAGAACACTATTTTGAGTTCCAACCTCAGAGGAGACAAGAGAGCAATGGATTTATTAATTTATTTACTGTATATTGCTGCTGCCACACAGATTTCCCAGTTGTTTACCTTCATAGACATAACCGACTGTTTTTGTAACTCCTGTGAGTTTTTAAGGTAAACTTGTGTGTGAATGAGAACTTAGTTTAGTACTCGCATGCTGTGGCAGCCGCTTTCTGTCAGTGTGCTTCGGATGTGTGCGCTCAGAAAACCGTATATCAGAAGTTTAAACCCATATGTTTTAAAACGCATGATTTCAGCACGATAAACATGATCATCAGAACCAAAACAGAGGTTTTTAGCAGGTACAAGCTGTAATGGGACAGCTCTGTTCTGGAAAAGGGAGCGGGGAGCAGCAGCTCATTTGCATTTAAAGAGACAGGCCCGAAAAACAGCGTGTTTCTGCTTCCACTCAAAATAGGCATTTTCAAAATGATATAATAAATGATCTGTGGAGTATTTTGAGCTGAAACTTCACAGAGACATTGTGGGGACACCAGAGACTTATATTACATATTGTAAAAAGGGGCATTATATGTCTCCTTTAAATGCCACAGACCCGCAAATATGCTCATCCTCATGCGAAGGCAGCTACATAGTTTTAAATATACAGACCCAATTTATACTACGACAAGTAAATATTATAATGATGTGTAAACTATTATTTTGATTTTTTTTTACTTACTATAGTACTGTAGTGTTAAATGTATTGTTTATTTATTTATTTATTTGTATTTTTATCTTATTTGTATTATTTATTTTATATTTTTATACTGTTTTCTTTAAACATTTTCACTAACCCTCTATTTTAGTTTCATGCAAGTTAATATTTTTATTGCTCATTTATTTTTTATCAGATTTGTATCAATTATTTTTATCTTAAAGGTGACATATCATGAAAATCTGACTTTTCCAGGTTTTAAGTGCTATAATCAGGTCCCCGGTGCATCTACCAACCGAGGAAACATTAAAAAGATTAACCCAGGCACTTTGTTTTGGGAAGCCTTTTTCTGCAAGCGACTGAGAAAACCAGCGCGTCTGATTTCGCTCCCTCGGTGACGTGGCAAAGGGATCTCATTATAATATTACCGCCCCTTAATATGTAAACTTCCACTCAAGGCACCGTAATTTTAATTTCGCAAGCGACAACGGTGTACCAGCTCTAATGCCATGGCGAAAGTTTCAGCAAAACATGCTAACTGTTCGGCCTTTGGCTGCAGAGATGAGCACAGAACACTATTTTGAGTTCCAACCTCAGAGGAGACAAGAGAGCAATGGATTTATTAATTTATTTACTGTATATTGCTGCTGCCACACAGATTTCCCAGTTGTTTACCTTCATAGACATAACCGACTGTTTTTGTAACTCCTGTGAGTTTTTAAGGTAAACTTGTGTGTGAATGAGAACTTAGTTTAGTACTCACATGCTGTGGCAGCCGCTTTCTGTCAGTGTGCTTCGGATGTGTGCGCTCAGAAAACCGTATATCAGAAGTTTAAACCCATATGTTTTAAAACGCATGATTTCAGCACGATAAACATGATCATCAGAACCAAAACAGAGGTTTTTAGCAGGTACAAGCTGTAATGGGACAGCTCTGTTCTGGAAAAGGGGGCGGGGAGCAGCAGCTCATTTGCATTTAAAGAGACAGGCCCGAAAAACAGCGTGTTTCTGCTTCCACTAAAATAGGCATTTTCAAAATGATATAATAAATGATCTGTGGAGTATTTTGAGCTGAAACTTCACAGAGACATTGTGGGGACACCAGAGACTTATATTACATATTGTAAAAAGGGGCATTTTATGTCTCCTTTAAATGCCACAGACCCGCAAATATGCTCATCCTCATGCGAAGGCAGCTACATATTTTTAAATATACAGACCCAATTTATACTATGACAAGTAAATATTATAATGATGTGTAAACTATTATTTGGAATTTTTTTTACTTACTATAGTACTGTAGTGTTAAATGTATTGTTTATTTATTTATTTGTATTTTTATCTTATTTGTATTATTTATTTTATATTTTTATACTGTTTTCTTTAAACATTTTCACTAACCCTCTATTTTAGTTTCATGCAAGTTAATATTTTTATTGCTCATTTATTTTTTATCAGATTTGTATCAATTATTTTTATATTTTTACACCCTTTTCTTTAAACGTTTCCACTGATCCCGTATCACTCCCTTGTTCTGTATTTATTTATTTTATTTTTTATTATTATTTAGGCTATTTGAATACATTTCTACTGATCCTCTAGCACTGTGGCCCTCTTCCTAAATCTCAAACACACCATGAGGCCAAAAGAGTCATTTACTGCGGACACATCTCTTATGACACCAGTCTTAATAAGAAAGCCTGCGGTCATACAGCAGCTTACAGGAAGAGCAGTGCAGCTCAGCATCTGAGCCACTGAGAAATGACAGGAATGTATCACTCTGCCAGAGGACAGCTATTTCAGCTCCACACAGAGCCAAAACCATTTGGCACTTCATGAAGAGGATGACTTGCTTTTGTCCTGCTAACAGTCAACAACTCAACCCAAAAGACAGACACCCATATATTTCTCTTGGGTGTTAAGCCTCTCAAAGCAATTCACTAGTTTGCTGGTTTAGTCAAATAAGAACGATTGTTTTTTGATTGCGCCTCTTCTGAATAACTATATTATAGATTTATGAATTTTTAGATATAAATGTGCAACGGCATTTCTTCAAAACAGCCAAATAACATAAGCAGACATTTTGTAAAACAATAACTATGCTAATTATTTTCACTCAGGCAAACACACAGCGTCTTTCCAAGGCAATAGCGCCATCTTGTGGTACTTTCTCAATAACGCTGCCCAAATATTTAATAGAACTGCATTTTGTCTCTTTCAGGTGCCACGGTGTTTTGCTGTGAGTATGAGAGGAATTAGAGGATTTTTCCCAGTATAATTATTATAAGTATAAAGGATAAAACATTGTTGGGAAAAAAATGGTGCCTAAATATTTATAACTAGCCTATATGGAAACACTTAAGCAATACAGCGCGCGCACACACACACACACACACACGTGTAAAACAATAAATCAGCATGGAGGTCAAAGGTCATGGGACCAAAGGTGAGGTGATATGATTTTAAAAATCTGATATGATTAGCTCAATATCTCCATCCTGATTCTAACCTTTGACTTCAGGTCAAAGTCCATTGACATAAATCACATTACTGCCCTTTCTCGCAGTAATATCATCTTGTTTTCCTGTCATATTCACGTTACATCATTTATGGTTTGCAAATTTTGCAGTGTGGTGCTGTTAAGTTTTACAAGCTGTTCTGTCTTTGTTCTTCAGTGACAGACAGTATTGTGGGTGAATGTAAAGAGAGACAGGATTTCACTATTCAAATACATTTTATTAGCATCGCAAATAGGCATTACAGTAGAGATTTCTCCTCCTTCTTAGTTACCAGAAGAAGAGCGTTATACATCATAACATTCCTTAGTGTTTAAAAAAAACCTGAACGTTTACTATAAACTTAATAATTAATGTGTAATAATAATTGGTGGGTAAAAAAAATCTAAAATTACCTACAATTTCTTTCCAAGGCTCTGCTTCATCCAAATTTGACCATTGTTATATACATGCTACACATTCTATGAAGTGATGAATCATTAAGAAATAATGTCAAATTAACCAGCCAAAACCCTATCAAATTTACATATGCATTACCTTGTGCACCATAAATAAATATCACATGCTACTGAAGTGACTGGTGTTTTCATAGCAGCAGTTACATTCATGTGCAGCAGGAACTGAAAAACATCAGTGCGTGTTTATGATAAAGTGCAATTTAGTATCGGCACGTCGTCAAAGAACACAGGAACACATAGTGAATTAGTTCATAAAAAAAAATAATAATTGAATTGCGTACATAATCAGAGTTCTTCACTTTGGAGCTGTAATTCAAAATGCATTTACTGGCCGGTAAAACATTTCCCCTGATTTTAGGAAATACAGTAAATACATTTAGGAATGTAAGAATGTCTACATTCCTAAGAAAGGGGAATGGGATAATGGTGTGTGAGAAAGAGAGGGACGGGGAACTGTCAGTGATGATCTGGCACTGTTAACAAAGCCTCTTCCGGCAGCCGTGACACATCTATGTTCTGTTTGAAGCAAACACAGGGAATGACGTCACACATTAACAGATGAGGTACATAGGTGACGACGATGTAACAGAACTAGGGATGTAACGATTAACCACGAGCCGGTTGAAAATCGATTCAAATACGTGACGATTCAAATCGGTTGAGATGCTAAACAAATCGCGATTCATTTAGGGGTAGGAGTTTATATGAATGTATGTCTGAGGGGAACTTACTGTCTTTAGAAAAGTTTAGATGGTATTTTTTCTTGTCATCTTGCCTCTGTATAATGCATATTAAAGTTCATAAGTGCAGCGCTGCTTTGTTTACAGCGGAAACACTTTAAGCGCCACCTGCTGGCAGAGAGTGAATCTGCGTCTCGTTCAGCTCGTCTGCTGTTTCGGTTTCATGCAGATATTTTTCAGAAAAGTCAAACCATTCTGTTTTTGCTTCAAATGTCGAAATTATACAATCTAATTTAGATTAAAAACTGCTCATGTTGCATGTATGCAGCATCTTTGTTTGGATCATGATTAAAATGCAGTGGTTGCCTCTAATTTTAAATGTTAAGAGCACAGACAAAGCCTTATTTTGTTTATATGAAGAGATTTATTTGATTTGTGTTACTTATTTATTTGATTTGGGGCTTGTTTTAAAATGTCAATTTAGTTTTGTTATTTACATAATATTTCAATTTTGTAATTTAGCAGACGCTTTTATCCAAAACGACTTACAAATGAGGACAATAGAAGCAATCAAAACCAACAAAAGAGTAATTATATGCTATAAGTGCTATATTAGCATTTTATTATAGTATTATATTTCAATTTCACAAAGAAACGTGGAGCATTTTGTTCAAGCAATGATAAAAGGACATATTTAATTTATAATTTGTCTTGAATCTCATTTTGTAAAAAAAAAAAAAAGTGAATCGTGAAATCAAAATCGTGAATCGAATCGAATCGTGAGTTGAGTGAATCGTTACATCCCTAAACAGAACTGTGAAAAACTTGCATCAGTTCACACGCGTATCAAGATGACAACAAGACCGAAACGATGAGTAGTTACACTTTATTTTAAGGCGTCATTGTTACAGTGTAATTATTCATTTAAGTACTGAGTAATATTAATTAATTACATGTACAGTACTTACTATATGGTTAGGGTTAGGATTTGGCTTTGGGTTACTTGCATGTAATTATGCATAATTTATTGTTATTATAATAGTAAGTACATGTAACGTGTAACAAGGACACCTTAAAATACAGTGTTTCCCAGTGAGCTTTTGCTTATAACTCACATCATAGACAGGACCAGTGCTGGACAGATTATTTATAAATTGTATAAATATAAAATGACATGACGAAAATTGTAATTAGAAACAAACAACAATTACATTACACATTTTACAGAATATAATCAGACTACTTTTAGATTACTTTTGACCAAACTTGTTTATGACATTATTGTTATTATAATAGTAAGTACATGTAACGTGTAACAAGGACACCTTAAAATAAAGTGTTTCCCAGTGAGCTTTTGCTTATAACTCACATCATAGACAGGACCAGTGCTGGACAGATTATTTATAAATTGTATAAATATAAAATGACATGACGAAAATTGTAATTAGAAACAAACAACAATTACATTACACATTTTACAGAATATAATCAGACTACTTTTAGATTACTTTTGACCTAACTTGTTTATGACGTCAATTTGAATAGGATAATCTTGTACTATATTGATATAAAAATACAAAAAGAAAGAAAATATATTCCATTTTTTCTATTTTAAACATTACAATACATCAGGGTTTCCCAAAATGTGGTTTGCGAAGAAACTGCAGAGGGTTTGTAAGGTAATAATGCTAATAATTATTAAATCATAAAGAATTTGGCTTTTTTTAAATGAAACATTTTATTAAAAAAGATTATTTAGGGGAAATCAAAAAATATTCTTTATTATTGTTTGCCATTGGGTGAATAATATGTAATCATGTATTCAAACATATACGTAAACATAATATAATCCACAATCAATTTTTTAAATCTGATTTTGTAATCCAGATTATATATAATCAGTTTTATATACATGTTTAAAAATGACAAAAAATACACATAAAAATTACTAGATAATTATGTAATTATATATACACAACATAATTACTAAAAATACTATATATATAGTATGGGTGTGTGTGTATATTCAAATTGTTAATAAAACCTAGTATCTCAGTAATAATAAAATAACCCAGCACTGGACAGGGAAGAAATGAAAAAGCATCAGTACAGAGAAAATTTGTGAACCCCCAAAAACCGTGAACTGTAAACTGACATGCTACAGTACATCCTAATAATGCTAGTAGGTAAAATCATCAGTGAACTTTCATGTGACAGCTGAGGCTCAGGAGACCTCAAAGCTTAATCACTTTATTATACAGAAGAGCTCTCAAGCATAACTGCAGACTGACTGCACACTTTCCCTTAAGAGAAAACAAGCAGAGAGGCTTTTTAACCACTGAACTGACTGACATGCTCAGTGGCTGTGTGTTTGTGAGTCTTACCGATGGTCTGTCTCTGTGTGTATTCACAGCATCCACGTTCAAACAGACTGACTCCACCTTACAACCTGAAGACCCAGAATGATTCACAATCAAGACCGGAATAGTGTCATTAAAAGAATAATGTCCAGGTTAGTTAAGAAAGGGTGTCTTACCATAGGCCATCGGTGTTAACTTCAATACTGTGTGTAGAGGGCATTTCAGGTAAGGCAGTTCCTCTGCAGGAAATTACAAAACACACCAAACAAGTAGACTTTAGATTAGATTTTAAATGCGTTAATGATCAGTGCACTTCAGTGCAAGTGAACTGTGATTTAAAAAGAGGCAAGCTCTTCATGGGTGGTGTCATGGTGGTTATTACCTGCAGTCTTGTCCAGAAAGTAGGCCAGCAGGCATCTCATGACCGCTTGATGACAGATGACCAGAACGTTCTCCTGCCGCTCTAACTCCATGATCACCGGCTCCAGCCGCTGGACCAAGTCTTCATAAGACTGTGAGGAGAATACTCAATTACAACACTGTTCCATTTGCTATATAATGATCACATCACAAAAGGGGCTGGATAAAATCAGCAGCTGGCATGAAACATCAAGTGATACTACACTGAACATTTGTACTTTGAAAAGTTCATTTGTCACACAACAGAACTCTTGAAGTGAACTGCAGAAAAGCTAGGATGTGATTAAAATAGTGAAAATATACAATCATTACACATAATATATAATTATAAAATAGAAACACAGAGAATATAAAATTAAATAAAATAAATATTGAACTGGAAATTAAAAATGTTGCCTTGGCAACTAACTGAAATAAAATAAATAGAAATAAAATAAAGTAAAAAGAAGTACTAAATTTACTAAAATTAAGATAAATAGAAAAATAAATAAAAAACTAATAAAATGAAAAAAGCACAAAGTTATAGTTATTAAATCTTGAACTACAAGTAAGATTAAAACAAAATGTAAAAAAAAGCTAATTCAAAATAGTATTATATATATGTGTGTGTGTGTGTGTGTGTGTGTGTGTGTGTGTGTGTGTGTTAAGGATATATTTTTACCTACAATTTTACACAATCTGGTACAAGATTCTTAAAATCCAAAAATCAATCTTTCTATTAATCTTTGCATTTTTATCAATGGACATGAGATGATTTTCACTACATTTTGACCATTATATAAAAAAGCTAATTATATTTAGTGGTTTGAGACCTACTATTAAACAATGTTTTGATATTGCACAGTTGCCATTTTCCCATTAGTTAAAAAAATATGTTCACTGAAACCTTTCTGGTAGCACATTATTTTACAGTCCTGTTCCGCATGTATACTATGTACTTATCATAGTAATTACAGTGAGAGGTTAATAACTAAGCACTAACCCTGAACCTACACCTAAGCCTAAGCTTAACCCATGTAGTTACCTTATTTTATCCAGTACTTTCTTAGATAAGTACACATACTGTAAAATAAAGGTGCAACCACCTTTCTCATTGATACTGAATCAAAACTGATATAAGAATGATACACAGTCCTAAAACACACACCATTATGTACAGTACTGGAATAACTGCATGCAAACTTAAACACAAGTCACAAGGACCTTGCACCCAGTCTTTATCTAATATATTGAGAACATTGTGGTCCTTTAATGCTCTCTGAGTAAACAGGTTTGAGATATTGATCTAAATGAGAACTGCTTGCTCTGAAGAACAGACACGCTCACAACCTGACAGATGAGAGGAGCAAATGGAAGTGTGTATGTGCGGGCTGAGGGTAATGGTGTGTGATGTGCTCGGTCAAAGTAATAACAGCTCGCAAAAACAAGTGAAATAACGTCAATTAGGCCTTTTTGGAACAATGTCAATGCAGCCTAAAAACAGGAACTCTTGAAGTGAACTGCAGAAAAGCTAGGATGTGATTAAAATAGTGAAAATATACAATCATTACACATAATATATAATTATAAAATAGAAACACAGAGAATATAAAATTAAATAAAATAAATATTGAACTGGAAATTAAAAATGTTGCCTTGGCAACTAACTGAAATAAAATAAATAGAAATAAAATAAAGTAAAAAGAAGTACTAAATTTACTAAAATTAAGATAAATAGAAAAATAAATAAAAAACTAATAAAATGAAAAAAGCACAAAGTTATAGTTATTAAATCTTGAACTACAAGTAAGATTAAAACAAAATGTAAAAAAAAGCTAATTCAAAATAGTATTATATATATGTGTGTGTGTGTGTGTGTGTGTGTGTGTGTGTGTGTGTGTGTTAAGGATATATTTTTACCTACAATTTTACACAATCTGGTACAAGATTCTTAAAATCCAAAAATCAATCTTTCTATTAATCTTTGCATTTTTATCAATGGACATGAGATGATTTTCACTACATTTTGACCATTATATAAAAAAGCTAATTATATTTAGTGGTTTGAGACCTACTATTAAACAATGTTTTGATATTGCACAGTTGCCATTTTCCCATTAGTTAAAAAAATATGTTCACTGAAACCTTTCTGGTAGCACATTATTTTACAGTCCTGTTCCGCATGTATACTATGTACTTATCATAGTAATTACAGTGAGAGGTTAATAACTAAGCACTAACCCTGAACCTACACCTAAGCCTAAGCTTAACCCATGTAGTTACCTTATTTTACCCAGTACTTTCTTAGATAAGTACACATACTGTAAAATAAAGGTGCAACCACCTTTCTCATTGATACTGAATCAAAACTGATATAAGAATGATACACACACTAAAACACACACCATTATGTACAGTACTGGAATAACTGCATGCAAACTTAAACACAAGTCACAAGGACCTTGCACCCAGTCTTTATCTAATATATTGAGAACATTGTGGTCCTTTAATGCTCTCTGAGTAAACAGGTTTGAGATATTGATCTAAATGAGAACTGCTTGCTCTGAAGAACAGACACGCTCACAACCTGACAGATGAGAGGAGCAAATGGAAGTGTGTATGTGCGGGCTGAGGGTAATGGTGTGTGATGTGCTCGGTCAAAGTAATAACAGCTCGCAAAAACAAGTGAAATAACGTCAATTAGGCCTTTTTGGAACAATGTCAATGCAGCCTAAAAACAGACTTGTTTACTCCATTTCAGAGTATTTAGCTGGTGAGCAATCCTGAGGATCATGGCTAACAGAGAGCCTAGCAATCAGCAACAGTTATTTGATGGTTGTTTAATGTGCTCAAGTGTAAGTAAAAGCTGTTTGTTGCCAAAGGGACAAAAAAAGAGCAATACAAACACTAAAGGATAAAATATCAATGCTAAAAAACATCTCGCTATCATGTATAATACCATTAACCCTTGTGATATCAATTAAAATGAAATGCAACCGTTTGAATGAAAACTGATCTGATGTAAACAGACCTCTCCTTTGGGATAGCGATAACGATATTTGTCCTGGTCTCGTAATGCAAACTCCAGTGGATATCTCTGCTGGATCTCCTCATACGTGAGCTCCTCACAAACACCCTAAACACACACAGATTGAAGAGTCAAGTAACACAATATCCATAAAATAAAGACAAAGCTTGTTTAACGTTCAGAAATAAGAGACTTACGGCATCAATCTCATTGAGAGCTTTCCACTGTTCGTATGGCACTCCCACAGCTTCTGCCGTCTGTATGGTCCTCTTCATCTGACTCGTCCACACCTTCAAATCATGGATATTCTGCGACTGGATAAACTGGCCCAAAGACTTAGCAAACTGACAGGGACAGTGAAAAAAACAGGTTTAAATTATTACCTAACACTAAAGAAACATATATTCTTTGAAAAGGTCTAAGACACCTGATCTAATTAAAACAGAGAGAAGCAGGACTTTCTGCTCAAAGTCATTTGTCCAAAACTCATTTTCAACGATACAACTTAAAAATGTATGGTGCTACTGATAATAAGCTGATAATCTTTAGCATATTATGGCCAATATCTGGGGGGAAAAACATATATAAACTAATGTTCCTGTGGCTTAGTGGTTAGAGCATTGTGTTAGTAGTGCAAAGGTCGTGGGTTCAATTCCCAGGGAACACACATACTGATAAAAAATGTATAGCCTGAATGCACTGTAAGTCGCTTTGGATAAAAGCGTCTGCTAAATGCATACATTCATTTTTTTTATTTTTTTTTATTTAACTAAAATCAATCATTTTAATTGCATTTACAAGTGTTTCACTTAGAATTCACCATTCATTTCTGGACCATGGGTATTTGAAGATTAAATTATTATAATATATAATGTTTATCATTATGTCCATTTTTCTACACTACCATTAAAAGGTTTAAGGCTAATATGATTTTAATGTTTTTGAAAAAAAAAAATTTTCCTCTTATGCTCACCAATGCTGCCTATATTTAATAAAGATATATTAAAAACAGCAATATTGTGAAATATTATTACCTATTAAAATATCTGATTTCTATTGGAATATAATTTATTCCTGTGATGGCAAAGCTAAATTTTCAGCATCATAACTAAAGTCTTCAGTGTCACGTGATCCTTCAGAAATCATTCTAATATGCTGATTTGCTCAAGAAACTTTTTCTTTTTTTATTATCAATGTTGAAAACAGTTGTGCTGCTTAATATTTTTGTGGAAATCATTATGCATTTTTTTTTTTTTTCAGAATTCTTTGATGAACATAGTTTAAATGAACAGCATTTATTTGACAAAAATCTTTTATAACATTATAAACGTTTTTACTGTCCTTTTTGATTAATTTAAAGGAACACTCCACTATTTTTGAAAATAGGCCAATTTTCCAACTCCCCTAGAGTTAAACAGTTGAGTTTTACCATTTTTCGAATCCATTCAGCCGATCTGCATAATATCATTGCGCCTGCTGCACCCATGGTACAGTAGCAAAGTTCTTTGCTTATTACGCCGGAATGAGAGTATAGTTCCTAGCCATATCGGCCTAGAAAATCGCAACTTTTCATTTTCCGTCGGTCTTAGTACACGATGTAAATTTAAGAAGAGTCAAGTTTTAAATAGGAAAAATATCGAAACTCTTTGGTCATTTTTAAGCGAGATGCTAACGGTCTAATCAGATTCAATGATCTATGCTAAGCTACAGCTAAAAGTGCTACCGCCAGACCCGGAGATCGGCTGAATGGATTCGAAAATGATAAAACTCAACTGTTTAACTCTAGGGGAGTTGGAAAATGAGCCTATTTTCAAAAATAGTGGAGTGATCCTTTAATGAGTCCTTGCTGAAAAGTAATAAAAAATAAAAATGACTCCAAACTTTTAAACAGTTGTATATAATAGCATTAGAATCTTATTATGATACAATAATATTTTTCTGTCCTGATTTAATTAGTTTTACATGTTATTTCAAGACCGTCAAGCCTCAAGCCATTTTTGTGCTTGTTAGTTACACTAAAAATGATCAGTCAATGCAAACAGGCCTATACAGCTTACCTCCTTTCCCCTGGCCGAGAGCCCTGAATCTCCACCGATACGACCTTTGATGTTCAGATCACTCTCTCCATGCCGGCACAAGTAGATGGAGCGGGGCGTGATGTGGATATTCATGAGGTAGTACACTATTCGGCTCTGTATGTGGTCCTGCACCCGGTTCACCAGGTACCGCCGCCCCACATCAATGATCTTAATAAACGAAAGGTCCCTGAACACACCAAAAAAAAAACAGTGTGAAATTCATAGATTCATAGTTTGGATTCAGCAGCACCGAAATGGCATTTACCTGTCCAGTTCCTCATCCAGTGGCTGATAAGAGTTCTCATAACATTTTATCCTCTTCATAAAGTCTGCGACGGCCTCTTCTGTGTTACAGTGTGTGTAGTCTGGACTGCCCAACTTCACTTGCTGAACACCAAGACCACCAATTTAGACAAAAAAACAACGTAAGATAAAGGTATTGAAGATGTTCTGCAGTTCTGAGACTTACCACAATGTTCTCGGCAATAACATCCGGGTCTTCACACACAGATTCCACAAAGAAAACCTGAGGGGTGTGAAAAGAGTGTTTTAAAAGAGCGAACAAATGAGAAACACAGCTTAGATGAATGATCCCATATCCAGCACCTTGAAGCCATTCTGCTCTGCAAATCTGAGGATCGTCTCCCTCCTTTCTCTTGTTGTGTTTGTGGCATCAAAAACCTAAAGATTGTAAAGCAAAATGGGTACATGCATACAAAAAGGAACTGTTACATTGCAACTGAAGTACTTGAGCACAGTATTTTTACCCATATGAGATTCTATATTCTATACACATTGTGTTCAAATGATGTTTTCTTACCGCCACCTGGCCGCCTTCGTCTGTGAGGAACTGCCGTACATCATTGAGAGCTGCCAATGCACACTGCCTAGAAGAGACAAAAATAAATAAATCACATGAGCTTCTAAGCAATTTTTTTTTTAAACTAGCAGTTTCATTTCACATTCTGAATGGTTGCTGCTGATAAAAATCAATGTCTTACTTCCTGATTTTAAGCCCCTCTTCATTGTCTGGCCGAAAGAACTCAAAGGATTTGTAGATCTTCACACATTCACGTCTGTACTGCCCAACGTTAAACTCTGCGAAGTTAAAACACCAAGACAAGTCAATTTCTGGATGAGCAAAACATCTGTAACAACAAACTCATGGCCAGCATTTCAAGTCACAGATATGCATTTGACCTTTTGTTGGAACATCAATCCAGTTGAGGTAGCGTGTCAGTTTCTTGGAGATGTAGGTCTTTCCTCTGGCTGGTAGACCAACAGTTACTATAAGTGTGGGGCAGTTGGTCATGCATACTGAAAGACAAAAAAACAGCATCTCATAAAAAAACTAAGCAGAGATGTGTAACAATAATATTCTTCCTATATACTGCAGGTGAACTGTCGATCATCACACCATATGGTGTAAAGAACTGAAATGTTTTAATCTATGTGCAGTTAAGGTGACCTTTTTATTGCTTTAATAAAATCTGTGAGTTGTCATTGTAGAGCATAAGTCATTTCGGTATCTCCTCATCGAACTGCATATTTTATATGCAATAAAAAAAGCAATAAAAGCAAAAGCATAAAGCAATATTTAGCTGTTGAAATATTTTCGAGACAGCATAACTGATCATGTAGAGATGAAAATTGTATTTTTATTATAGAAATTTCCATGAATAACTTTGACTGGCTTAGAAAACATCATTTTAAAATTCCCTTATATTTCCAGGTTTTCCATAATCATGGGAACACTTAATATATGTATATGAAATAATGGCACTCCTTTCTCTTGTTGTGTTTGTGGCATCAAAAACCTAAAGATTGTAAAGCAAAATGGGTACATGCATACAAAAAGGAACTGTTACATTGCAACTGAAGTACTTGAGCACAGTATTTTTACCCATATGAGATTCTATATTCTATACACATTGTGTTCAAATGATGTTTTCTTACCGCCACCTGGCCGCCTTCGTCTGTGAGGAACTGCCGTACATCATTGAGAGCTGCCAATGCACACTGCCTAGAAGAGACAAAAATAAATAAATCACATGAGCTTCTAAGCAATTTTTTTTTTAAACTAGCAGTTTCATTTCACATTCTGAATGGTTGCTGCTGATAAAAATCAATGTCTTACTTCCTGATTTTAAGCCCCTCTTCATTGTCTGGCCGAAAGAACTCAAAGGATTTGTAGATCTTCACACATTCACGTCTGTACTGCCCAACGTTAAACTCTGCGAAGTTAAAACACCAAGACAAGTCAATTTCTGGATGAGCAAAACATCTGTAACAACAAACTCATGGCCAGCATTTCAAGTCACAGATATGCATTTGACCTTTTGTTGGAACATCAATCCAGTTGAGGTAGCGTGTCAGTTTCTTGGAGATGTAGGTCTTTCCTCTGGCTGGTAGACCAACAGTTACTATAAGTGTGGGGCAGTTGGTCATGCATACTGAAAGACAAAAAAACAGCATCTCATAAAAAAACTAAGCAGAGATGTGTAACAATAATATTCTTCCTATATACTGCAGGTGAACTGTCGATCATCACACCATATGGTGTAAAGAACTGAAATGTTTTAATCCATGTGCAGTTAAGGTGACCTTTTTATTGCTTTAATAAAATCTGTGAGTTGTCATTGTAGAGCATAAGTCATTTCGGTATCTCCTCAACGAACTGCATATTTTATATGCAATAAAAAAAGCAATAAAAGCAAAAGCATAAAGCAATATTTAGCTGTTGAAATATTTTCGAGACAGCATAACTGATCATGTAGAGATGAAAATTGTATTTTTATTATAGAAATTTCCATGAATAACTTTGACTGGCTTAGAAAACATCATTTTAAAATTCCCTTATATTTCCAGGTTTTCCATAATCATGGGAACACTTAATATATGTATATGAAATAATGGCACTGTAAATATTTTATATATTCAAGTATATATTTTTTATTATTAATAATATTATACTATATTTATAGTATGTTTTAATATGCACATACTAGTGCACAATTTAAATTGTTATTACTAAACGCTATACAGGCTACAAATATAAATATAACTCGTAATCATCCATTTTAATTCATGAAATTTAGTCTATTTGACATGTTTGATTAAAAACAATTAAATACAATCAAACAAAACGCTTCTAGAATTATTTAAGTCCAGCTCAAACCATCGTTAAATTGTATCGCCATATAAGCTTTGCATCAGAAAGCCTCTTTAACCCGCATCTGACTCCAGCATCAGTGTCCGGTTCTCATCCTTTCATCCATACTCACCCTTCCTTTGACTAATGTGTCTGTCTGGAAGGCCGTTAGTGGAGGATGGCACCCATATTTTCTTTAAAGGATTCTGTGTGAGCTCTCGGGTTAGACTGTTACCGCTTTGCTCCGTGCTGTCCTCTGTTGCATTCATTTTATCCGTCGTCTCTACACACAAGCGTCTATAACCATCAGTGAGCACTAAAGACGGTGCTGAACAATAACTGCTAGAGAACAACACTACCGTAACAGCAGCGGGAAATGCGCACCTACTACACTTTACCGTAATGCCTGGTGTATTTTTACATAGTGATTGATTAACATGGACAAATACACGGTGATTAGGACATACATAATAATCCAAAAATAAGTGTTTAAGCGGCTTGGTCTATACAACAGTCTAAATTTGAATACTTATATAATATTTCAAAAATAACTGGTGAAATGTTTATTTTTTTAATGTCATTTGTCGCGTGGTGTCTGTTACTTTAGATGAACTAATCATAGTCGTTTAAGGTTGCTGCATCTCCAAAGTATTTTCATTTGTTTGTAAGTTTTTTTATTATTATTAAAGTTATTATTAAATTATTATAAGTGAACAAATGTCTCCAGTAAGACGAAAAAATCGTCCTGAGCAGAGGTTGTATGAATTCTTGGCTTACTTTATACAAACTATTAAAGATTTTACATGTGTACCAAAACCTGAAGGTTGATATTAGTATAATTACAGTATAATAAAAGGCATTTCGCTTCCTAAAAAAAGTATAAACTATCAAGCAGACGACAGAAGACATGTAGAAGCCTGTGTACAACAGGTTTTTCCAGCAATGAAGAAATGCCCAAGAAATTGATGCATCACGTATGATACAGCAGGGCTGCGTTCAGCCCCGACAAAAACGGTGCAAAACGTTTTTTTAAACGGAAACGGTGGTGCGTTGAACACCCGGGATAAATACGTGTTTAATACTGCAAAATACGCTCGATGGTACAGTCATTGCCCTTGACCCCCAGAATAAAAGAGAACATCCCAATCGAGTGAAGGGATTTGTGGAAACTGTGGTTCCTAATTATTGCGATCCAACATTTGCCTCGCATTTCAGGATGAAAAGACAAACATTTCAGGTGAAGGATAATCCACTTCTTACCTCCAAGACTGTGTTATGATCTATATGACCTTATTATTTTTATTGTGAGTATTAGGCTTATTATTATTGCTGATCACTGTTGTTGTGCTATGATATTGTAATATTAGGAAAGAATAGGAAAGTATAGGAAAGTTTATGAAAGTATCACTACATAATACAATAGCTAAATATATAAATATCTATAGTTTTTTATGTTACGTTAATCAGTATTTAGCACACCTTTCTAAGGAAAGGATATGGACCAGAAGGCATTGCAATTACTAAATGATACTGTATTTAGACAGACTTAAAGAAGTTCCAGATCTATACTTGTGCCCTTATTATTTCAGTTATTTTGCCTTTAATGTAAATAAACATGTGCAAACAATATACTTGCTCTTGTGAGTTTATTTTGATATTAATTACATTGTGCGAGCGGTCTCTTTAATACTTTAATACCTCTTTAATATCTTTAATAATCTCTTTAATGGTTTATATACATGTTGCTGCTGATTGGGCTGACATGTTTGACACACCCACCAAACAAGAGAAAATGCATCTCAAACCCCATTGCACACCGTTTCCAGGAAACATGTCGTTCAAACCGGAAACCGTAGCAAAACTGTGCACACCGGTTTGAGCTTGAACTTGCCCCAGGTTTTCTCTATTGTTCTAAAACAGCGCTTGTCCGAGCACCCCCGTGTGGTACTGGACATTTATATTATTCTTTTTGTATAGACCAGGGGTGTCCTGGAGGGCCGGTGTCCTGCAGAGTTTAGCTCCAGCTTGCCTCAACACACCTGCCTTTAAGTTTCTAGTATGCCTAGTAAGAGCTTGATTAGCTGCTTCAGGTGTGTTTGATTGGGGTTGGAGCTAAACTCTGCAGGACACCGGCCCTCCAGGACCGAGTTTGGGCACCCCTGGTATAGATCAATTATAGGTTTGTAAACATTCAGGATGCGCGTGCATCATGGTTGCAGAAAACCCGGGAGAGATAGCCTTTACGGCTAGAGAATTTCACGGATAGGGTACAAAATAGTTAGGTTTAAAAAGATTATAAATTATATTGATTAGATGTCATTTTCAAAATGTTCTCCGCATATTACAAGAGCTTGTCACCCAGCGATAAGCACTGTTATTGTACGAAATTGACGTTAGAGAGTGGGATAGTCTTACAGATCCGAAACAGGGATGACGGTTTTCCAAGTGGCAGTCTATGGAGCCATGGAATAAAATAATTAAAAAAAGGTCAATTTGATTTTATATTTCAAAATTCTGACTTTATTCTCGCAATTCCGAGATTATATCTCACAATTCTAATAAGGAAAAACAACTCGTCATTCTCTCTTTTCCCCTCGGCTCTTCTGGCTTTTTTCCCTCAGATTTGACAAACTCACTATTTTTGAGTTAAGTCGAGTTATAAAGTCCAAATTAGGAGATATAAACTTGCATTTGCGAGAGAAAAAAAGAATTGTGAGATAAAATAAATAAATGTTATGTAAAAAATTTTAATAGTAAGGTTTAAATAATATGTCATGCTGTGACTGTAGGGCTAATACAATATGTCCCCTATGAACAGCATATGTGAATATTATGTAGACCTATTGTTTAAATCGAATTTATGCTTTAAAAGTGGAGTAATCATAACAGTTTTCATCCATAGTATGTCCATTTAAACGTCTGCATTTAGCTTCAAATGGAGTCTTTGACAACAGTATTCTATAAAAATTATTTTGACATCAAAAGGCATAAAAATATTTTTTTCTTTTATTCCATGGATTTTACCCATTTATACAAAAGGGTCTGGCTGCAGCCTTGCACTTGCACTCTCAGACACTTGCACTTCCGCTAGCGATGTCACTTGCAGTCTTTATTTTTTTATTTTGTTCTATTTATTTATTATTTTTGTTTGAATCTCTCAATATTTTACAACAGTAGCCAGGTGGTGAAGACAAGACAAAAGAAACTAAATTACGAAGTCACTTGCAATCGCCACTTGCACTCTCTGATACCTGCGACGTCACTTGCAATCGACACAAATCGTGCGTGTTGCCAATGGAGACAAGACGCCGTGGTGGTGATTAAACGATTAAAACTAATTTTGTACCGTAACCTACAGGGTCCTGCAAGCCATCTGAATATGAATGCAATGCACAAAGTTTCTCGTTAAGCGTTTTCCTCCAGTAGAAAAGCCACGGATTTGCGGGTCTTGTCTTTTTCTTGCAGGACCCTGTTAGGCCTATAATATAAAATTAGTTTTAATCGTTTAATCACCACCACAGCGTCTTGTCTCCATTGGCAACACGCACGATTTGTGTCGATTGCAAGTGACGTCGCAGGTATCGGAGAGTGCAAGTGGCGATTGCAAGTGACTTTGTAAGTTAGTCTTCCCCACCTGGCTACTGTTGTAAAATGTTGAGAGATTCAAACAAAAAGTAATCAATAAATAGAACAAAATAAAAAAGACTGCAAGTGACGTCGCGGAAGCGCAAGTGTCTGAGAGTGCAAGTGCAAGGCTGCAGCCAGACCCTTCTCCATTTATCTCCACTTCTTCCCAGTGTTTTTCTGCAACCACTATGCTATTTTACATTTTAAACACGTGTTTGAGACTTAGAATCTAAATTAAATTAAGTGTACACGACGTCACTTGCAATCGACACAAATCGTGCGTGTTGCCAATGGAGACAAGACGCTGTGGTGGTGATTAAACGATTAAAACTAATTTTATATTATAGGCCTAACAGGGTCCTGCAAGAAAAAGACAAGACCCGCAAATCCGTGGCCACAGAACAGAAGAATATGAACGCAGTGCTCAAAGTCTCTAGTATGTTACGGTACAAAATTAGTTTTAATCGTTTAATCACCACCACAGCGTCTTGTCTCCATTGGCAACACGCACGATTTGTGTCGATTGCAAGTGACGTCGCAGGTATCGGAGAGTGCAAGTGGCGATTGCAAGTGACTTTGTAAGTTAGTCTTCCCCACCTGGCTACTGTTGTAAAATGTTGAGAGATTCAAACAAAAAGTAATCAATAAATAGAACAAAATAAAAAAGACTGCAAGCGACGTCGCGGAAGCGCAAGTGTCTGAGAGTGCAAGTGCAAGGCTGCAGCCAGACCCTTCTCCATTTATCTCCACTTCTTCCCAGTGTTTTTCTGCAACCACTATGCGCGCGCAGCTGCGATTTAAACATTTTAAACACGTGTTTGAGACTTAGAATCTAAATTAAATTAAGTGTACATTAAACTGTTCAAACAAATCAGTACTGGCCACACTAATCCTGGACATTTTCGATGGCATTTGCAGGTTGCAAATAGTCCCGATTTTTCCAGATGTGGTACTGTGAATCACTGCTCTATCTTGTAAAGCCTGTTTTAACAATAACAGTGGATTTAAAGAGAATGCTTGTAATAAAAACAGTAACAAAATACAAAAGAATGCAAATTAGGTCAAAGTTCACCTTTAAAATTAGCAGTGCAACCGATCATAGACCCGGCCTAAACTTAAACATTACAACAGTACACTTCAAGAAAACAATGTTATTGCAGCCAGCTATACTAAAACACATTTTAAGGCTTAAAAAATGGCAGAATCTGTTCTTTCTTACATTTTGGAAGTGAAAGTAAAGCCAAAGACATGATGCACATATCACACATCAACCACTAGATGGCAAGAAAGAGACTTTGTCATGGCTACGGACCCAATGGATTGTGGGTAGAGGATTTGACTTGAGCTCTAGAGCTTGATAATAACAGTGATTTGTGAGAAACAGCGTATATTTATATCAGTGTGCAGTCTGCACTGATATAGGGTTAAAAGATAATCTTATGAGGCTACACAATGTTAGATTGCGTTTTACAGCAAACAGATCTTAAATTAGGGGCCAAATTTCACATTTGCCTAATGTATTCTACTGAAAACACATTGATGTATCCTTCTTTTCTCCTGAAATCCTAAACATTTCTGATTAATCTCCTTATTAAATGAAAACAATCGTGCAACTGACTGAGATTGAGCTGTTCTACACGAGGAACCAGCAAACCACAAAACCTCAATCATCATACATTCACTTCCAATTCCAGATTTGATCAAATCACAGTTAGTAGTTCAGACTCATTACTCAGCATTCAGATTTCCAGAGAAAACTAGGTCTTTGGTGTGGCTAAAGAAAAATTGGGAGAGTGGGTGTGGAATATGTTGATATCATTCTACAAACAAATCATAATCATATCTGGCATATACTGCTTATCTTGTCTCATGTTGTAGGCTACAACATTTGATCAACTGTCATTGCTCAAATTCTCCGATATATAATTATACTGGTTTTAGTTCTAGTGTAAAACTGACTGTCATTCTCATCACAATGGACTGAATGATATTTCATGGATACTTATGGGGTCCAAATCTACAACCATTTAATTACCAGCCCAGATTGTTAGCAATTACTACACAACAACCTCCTTATTTCCCAGTCACTTAAACAGATCTGGGGGGGAAATGCCATTATAATACATCTCATTTGCTGATAACCTTAATTCTTGTCTTCTCTCTAGGTCATAGTAGTCTAATTTTACAACCTGGCAAGCTGCAGTTTACCTCCATGTCAGTCATCCAACAAACATGGCCATGATTTGACCTCAACTCCTCCACACTCCTGTACACCATGAATGCACAACACAAACACTACTGAGAAATGACACCTTACTGCACAACCCAATAAAAATCGACCGCATAAAAAACCCAATGCATGCAGTACATCACCCCAAACACTGTGCTTATCTTCATTCATTCAGTGCTCAACTCCTCCACACTCCTGTACACCATGAATGCACAACACAAACACTACTGAGAAATGACACCTTACTGCACAACCCAATAAAAATCGACCGCATAAAAAAACCCAATGCATGCAGTACATCACCCCAAACACTGTGCTTATCTTCATTCATTCAGTTCATTACACAGAACTCAGCGTTAGTTTGTTTTTAGACCACGCGCATGGTTTACAGCAATGTGTAAGCATAGGTTATGCGAGTATATTATTAACAGGCCATATATATAATGTTACTGCTCAAATAAACGGCTCGTGGACTCTTGAGTTCAACGCACACGCGCCTACGTGACAGAGTCTTGTTTACTTCTTCCTTCTCGCGCACACAATACCAGCTGCTTCCGCCAGAGAACAGCCATAACCTCATGCTCCTTACCCCTCTTATCCAGATTCTGCGTGTTTTTGGACCGGTCGGCGCCCCTCATTGTCCTCGTTTTGTGTGTTAGTGCTTTATTTTGATGCTCGAGCCTTGAGGTATAAAGGAGGAGAAGTATGTGAAAACACAAGCGCACACGCCCACTGATTGACAGCTGGCGCAGCCAATCGCTGCGAGGCAGTGGCGAGGGGACACACCCACCTATCATAAGAAGGAATCAGGGGAAAGTTTGTGTTGATACTGTTGCACAGTGTTATGCAATGCTTTATATGTTAAACAGGAATGTGTCACAGTGTAATCAATGATTACACTGAGTCTTTGTTTGCACGTTTAAAGAAAATGGATGGGATTTTTGAACACGCCCAAAAACTATTTAATCTTTAACAATAATTAGTTTTTTTTTATATAATTTTTTTTTCTAGTATACATAATATGCTATGAATAAACTATAAATAATAATAATTTATAATATGTAGCCTATAATAATTTATTTTATTAAGTATTATGTAGTGTTTTTGGGGAAACTAAAAAATATAATCTGGAATTACAATAGTATGTTTTGGAGCAAAACGATATGTTAAAGTATCTAAACATTTATTTTGTGGAAAAGAAAAGTCTTTAATAGAAAATAGGAAAAAGGTCATCTAAAATGAAAGTATAATATGTGATTTTTATATTTAATGTTCTTTTTTTTATTTTTCATTAATTGCATATATATATATGATTTTTGGTGAAACTAAAAAAATATATAATCTGGAATTTCAAAAGTATGTTTTCAATCACTATATATGTGGGGGAAAGACAATTATTTAATAGAAATATATCATCTAAAATTAAAGTATAATAGGTGCTTTTTTATTTATTATCTATTAATTTGTTCATATACAGTATACAAAGATATACATACACTCTAAAAAATGCTGGGTTGTTTCAACCCAGCTTTGGGTCAAATATGGACTGACCCAAATTCTGGGTTAAAAATGTAATGTAAAAATGTAACCAAACGGTTGGGTTAGTCCATATTTGACCCAAAGTTGGGTTGAAACAACCCAGCATTTTTTAGAGTGTATGTATATCTTATATACGCCCTTATTCTAGGACTTATATGAAAGTACTTTATATAAAAGTACAATCTTTATATGAAAGTTTTGCCTTAAAAAAACGTATATCCTTATATCAAAGTGTCATGTGTTATAGCTATGGGTATTTGAAGATTTCATTAAGAAAATAAAATTCACATGCTTTAAAAAGGAATTTCACCTTTTAAATGTGGAGAATCTAATTTAATAAGGCCTACATGGCAGACTAAGTTAGGAGAGCTGTCTCTCAGGACGTCTCGGCTACATTAGGAACATCTTGACCTGCTGGATGCTGCAGTGCTTTCGCGTTCAAAAACATATTTAGCCTGTTCAGTGGAACATGTGGCTCACGTACCGTAGTAAAGCATCAGTCAGACAGAGCTGTGGACACAGGCCAAGTCAGGACACAGATCACACGGGTCTCATAATAACTATACGGCAAATGTCAATAAATAAACACTTGACTTGCAGTCATTGCCAGTCAGTGTTTTTGTTGCTTGTTCAGTCATGAGACTGAACTTTCTGGTAAGCTGTAAAAAAGGCAAAAGTGTGACATTAGTCACGGTTACGCTCCGACTGGAACAAAGCAAGGCATGAAATTGTGATGAGGGCATGAAATTAAGAAGGGTCCTTAGGAACAGGATGTAAATGTGATCTGGTGCACGCAAACACACACACACACGTCAACACACACACACACACACACACGTCAACATAAGCTTGTGATCTCTCCATCAGACAGTGCACTGTTTTTACATTTACAATAACAATAGCACAAATTGTCGAAAAAGTTGGGCTGTCTGACAAAACATTTACAGTGTCACAGAGGAAAAATGGTCTAACAGATGAAAGTTAAGAGGTTGGAGGAGGCTGAAAATAAATACACAACTTGTGACAACAGGTCCTGACCTTTACGCGTCTGTCCGGAACATTCTTCATGAAGGCCAGAGTGATTAGTGACCCTGCCTTCCCAGTCTTACCTCTATTCCAAGCTCGAGCTAAACACCCTCAAAGCTCTGTTGTAAACAAATACTCGTCATACCATAATATATAAGAAATGAAGTACAGTCAAAAAACATCGGTCCTATGCATATATACAGCACACTGGTCTAAATATCACATTGTTAATTTGTGTTTTTATGCAAAACAAAGAGATTCAGGAATTTTAGTCCAATAACACTTCGATTATGGGTGAGTGTTACTTGTGGCATTGTAGATCTGTTGAAGTTGCTCCAAGTTTTGTGGGATTTAAACATTTTATTTAAGATAAAGCAACTGAGAAAAAGGAGTGCCTCTAAGCTCTTTAAATGTGTTACTGGAAACAATATTTTAATAGTTAAACTTGAAGTACTAAAATAACTCAAACTAAAAAAATATAAAAAATAACAAAAACTATAGCAGTATATCAATGAAAATAATATAACACTGGTACAAAGACAGTTTGTGAAAAAGTCATCTATTTTGTTTTGATTTTCAGCAGCATGTCTATTGTTTGATCATCTATCAAATTCTTCTCATTAAAATAAGTATCACTTTTTGAAATTTTCATTTGACATTTTGAGTGTGGATCTCATTATACTGTATATTACAGAAAAAAAAACATCTCATAATAATTGTTCATGATTGTGGTTGAGGTAAGTTGCATGTGGTGATTATTCAAAAAAACCAAACATTTTCAAAATACCATTTCAAAACTGTTTTGACTGTAATAGTTTTCAACCACAGGCCTGCGGGCACTTGTTCTTCAAACATCAGGTGGCAGAAACTGGGGGAAAGGTCACTGTTAAGTGGTCATCTAAATATGTTCACTAGAAAGTGGCCCGCTATCAGCCAGAATAATGCTGGCTTTGCACCAGAACACTGATAAGTTCTAGTTATAAACCGTATGCAGTGCCTGACCACAAAGAAAACAGTGTATTTAACACAGGCTGCTTTGAAGTGATGCATTTTCTGTCAAATTTCCGCAATAAAATATTTTTACAAAAGTTTAAACGGAAAAACATTCCTTCTCAGAATTTACTCAGCTGTGTAGTAACAAAACGTGTAAGTACCTTTGGGAAATCCTAACATTTCATCAGAATATTGAGCTGAATGGGTAATTATCTCTAGTTAATGCACATTCTGGCAACTAAAATAGTAAACAGCTGAATGTCTGAGATGGTGGAAGGAGAGATCAAGTATGTAGATGTCAACTTCTCTACATTCCTCCACTAAGGAATGAAGCCTGTAGAAAATGACCTGTAGAGGTCAGCTTATTAGTTACTTATGCAGATGTTCAGGTTCAGGGAGTGACTCACTGCACCAAAAAGCACCATATTTCGCAATACAAGAAATATTGTGAAATATTTCCAGTACAAACATACAATTCCTCTGAATATGTATTTACATTTTTTTATTTGCAATAAAAAGGGCCAATAACAAAAGCCCAAACATCAACCGATTAAAGTATTAGTTCATCAAAAAAATGAACATTTCCTGACAATTTACTCACTCTCAAACCATCTGAGATGTAGATCAGTTTAAAAACATCTTAATGATGGATTTGTTTCTTACAAACATGCAGCTTTTCACTTCACAAGATGTTAATTGACGGACTGGAGTGGTGTGGATTATTGTGATGTTTTTGTCAGCTGTTTGGACTCTCATTCTCACGGCACCCATTCACTGCAGAGGATCCATCGGTGAGCAAGTGATGTAATGCTACATTTCTCCAAATCTGTTCAGATGAAGACACAAACTCATCTACATCTTGGCTGGCCTGAGGGTGAGTACATTTTCAGCAAATTGTCATTTTTTCGGTGAACTAACACTTTAAGTCTCTGGAGTGAACTGCATGATAGGACTAATGAGACACACAGAAACACATCGTAAACAAATACACATACATAACACATACGTACATAGTGTGAATAGTGCGTATCAAGTAATAGACCAGTACACAAAAAAGACATTAATGAACACTCACATACAGCTAAAGGATTTTAAAGCAGCTTTTTAAAGTCTTCTTCACTGCTGGTGGTAGAAACAAGGACTTCCTCTGTATACATGTGCATTCCGTCCAATTATTCCTCTATTTTTCTTGTTTATCAACAAAACTGTCTCCTGTTCTTGCCTTTTCCCTTGATCCATCCGTCCTCTGTTTTTCTATGGAGAGCCCATCTATTTCCCTATGCTTCCATTCTTGCTCTTGACTCCTTTTATCTGATCTTGCACTTCCCTTCGTGTCATTGATCTGTCTGTTCTTCATCTCCAGTCCTTCATTGGCTACTGCATCTGCTTCCTCCACTCTTCTCCCCTGTCGCTGCTTTCTTGCGTCTCTTGTTCAGCAAGGGGTTACTGGAGGCATCCAAGTCCTTAATCTTCACCTGCTCGTAATCTACACGCATGGTGGCCAATGCACTGGTTAACTCTTCCTAGAAACCAAGAGACAAAAAAATGTACATAGTATAAAGTACAAATAGCATAAAGTTATTTTTATATTTTTTTTTTAACTTTTATTATCAATATCAGTATTATTATTAATAATAAAATATAAAAATTATTTTTATGTATGCAATTTAAAACATAATTACTGTTAATAATAATAATAATAATAATAAAAATCATGATTGTTTATATAAATGGCATAGATATATTCAATATATTTAAATAGTATAACAAATTCTATTTACTTATAATTAATGTATGCAATTTAAAAAATAACAATATTCATTATTATTATTATTAAAATATTAACAATATTAAAATAATAATAATGACGACGATGATGTTGATTTGTTTAAATTGCATAGTGTAATTCAAATTAAAACTAAAACCATAAAAACATTTTAATTACTTGAAATAAAATATTATAAAAAAGCTTAAAGTTATTTTATTTCAGCTAGTTGCCATTTCTCTTTCGTTTAGTTTGACTAATAAACTAATAAAAAAATAAAAAAATGATAAGACATGAAAAAAAGACAAAAACATCTCAAATCTAAAAATTATTTTTAATTAAAAATATTAATAAAACGTAAAGGGGTCATATGATACGATTTCAATTCATTGGAGTAAAGTTGCAAAGACTAAAGTCTAAAATCCAAAGAGATATTCTTTATAAAAGTTAAGAGTCAGCCACGCCTACCTAAAACCACGCCTACCTTTACAACACTGTTCCGGAACAGTTCAACACAAATATTCAGATGTGTGCAGCGCATAGAAACAATAATGTACAGCATGTGGAAAATAATGTGTTTTTTTAACCTTAAACCGCATAAACATATTGCATTACACCAAATACACAAAATAATGTTCTTTTTATCAACATCATATGACCCCTTTAAACAACTTGTCAGGAATCCAGTCTATGGACTTCCGTTTGTTCACCACCAGAGGTCACTATCCACCACATGTACTCTCATACTACACAGACTGTTACATGTCACCCCGGACTACATTTCCCATGTTTCATTTCACTCATTACATTCACACCTGACACCAATAACACAGACTATATAACACCCATTCACATTGGCTGCGTTCCACTCCACCTTTAGACACGCACTTGCGAACTTCCCTAAGCACTTCCCCTCGGGGGAATCCCCGCTGCCATTTTTAAGTGTGTTCCACTTCGCGAAGTGGACGAGGGAAGTTTACAGTATATGGACAGACACTCGACCCCTCGATTTTGACCGAGGGAGCGAGTCTGCTTCATATGCACACTTCAGGCCGCTCCATAGACAACAATGCAACACGATTATGACGTCATCGCAGATCGCGTTTCATTTATCCCCACCCCAAACAAGTCTATAATATAAATTTTGAGAAAGTTTCTCATTATTATGACTTACAGAATTATATTTTTTTATTTAGTGGCGGAAATGGGCTTCCATATTTAGATGATATACTTTTTTAAAAAAACTTTTGTACTTTTATAACAGCCCAGGTATACCTATATACATGTAGAATGCTGCACCAAACAAATTCATAAGGGGAAAAATGTAAACAATAAACTAACTGAATAGCTGATTCTAAGTGATCAAGGGCTTAGGACGTTCCAGTTCAGGCAATTTCAAGGGTTCCGCCAGAAGTGGGCACTCATGCAACGTAATCAATGACGTATATCCAAGTAAACGAGACGGAGGGAAGTTTGCGAGTGAAGGGCATAAAAAACGGACTGGAACGCAGCCATGCTCTTCTGGGCCGAGTATTGTTAGTGTTTATCTCTGCTTAGCGATAGCAACTGAACGGAGCCAGTCCTGGTATTCTAGTCCTGTCAAGTCTCGCCAGTTTAGTCTAGTCATGTTTTAAGACATCTTGCCTGTCTTTGGATTATTCTCTTGCCCTGCTCTGTTTGGACTCTGTTTGACCCTCGCCGGAACTATTGCCTGTGTTTCGGATTACCTTTTAGGATTACCCTGTTTGGACATTGTTCGCCGGAGATCAACCACACCTGTTTACTGGACTATTTAATTAAAAATATTAACAAAACCTGTACTAGTATATCAATGAAACTACTATTATATAACAATGTTTTATTATTTATTATTATTTATATATATTCAATATATCTGTTAAATTACATACATATACACTAGTCAACATTTGAAGTGGATCAAAACCTTTCATCAAAGTTGTCCTAAAACCTAAAACCAAAATGCGTTCTTGTCTTAGGACAACTTTGATTAACTTTTTTGATCCACTTCAAATGTTGACTACTGTATGATGATATATACATTGCCACTACAGTTACTTGAAATTAAATGAAAATAAACTGAGTTGAGTAGTTTTTATTCTGCTGTGTGGCTCCCCCTTGAGAATTCAGGTGGTATTACAGAACATAGTGTTACCATTCTTCAGTGTTAGATATTACATGAAAAAAACAACAACGAAAAAGCCACCTAAATGGTATTTGGCCATTATTCTAAACAGGTAGTGCAATTATCTGATTGGGCAGAGCAGTCTGTGCTCACCTTGACCTCGTCCCACATCTCGCTGTCTTCTGTCAGCACTCGTGTGGTGTGGAGAGGCGTTTGGGGAACCACCATGGATTGCTAAAAGAAACATCTCAGTGTTGGATCCTTGTATATACAGAAAAACATATATCTAAAGCAACACATTCAATCAGCTGAAATACTCACATTGATCCAGGGGTGGTTCATGAATTGTTCAATGGTCATTCTTTCATTGGGGTCGGTCTTCAATAGCTGGTGAATCAACTGTTTGGCTGGAGCAGAAGAATATTATATATCCGTAAGAGGAACATGACTGTTTTAGGTCCCCATAATCGAGAACAGTGTTTTTGAGCATTACAGACATGGCTGTGGGGTACAAAAAATGTTGAGAAATACTGATCTAGATAGTGAATCATGGCACCAGTGTGAACAGAACTGAAACCCAGATTGGATTTACAAACACAGCCAGAATATCTGAATATTCAGAATATTTATTGATATTTGCAACATATTCCAAACACGGTCTGTCCCAATCTGTATGTTCCATAAAAATCAATGTTTCATAAAACGTTCTATAAAATCCAATTTGTGATTGTTCCCTCTTGCTCAATATTCAATATATATTTCTAATTGCATGAATATATGATGTTTCTAATGTTTTTTCTAATTAAGATTGTTCCCTCTTGCTGTAACAAGTACACATAGACATAATTAATTAGGCAATATGTGTTTGTGTGCGTGTATATATATATATATATATATACACGCACACAAACACATATTGCCTAATTAATTATGTCTATGTGTACTTGTTACAGCAAGAGGGAACAATCCTAAATTAGAAAAAGCATTAGAAACATCATATATTCTTGCAATTAGAAATATATATTAAATATTGAGTAATATATATATGCCGATTTTAATTTAATTTAACTGTGCATGTCTAATCATTCTGCTTAATTTTCATATTAATCTGCTAAAACTAAACTAAAGTTTTCCTATTTGCATTCTACTTGCAACAATAATAATCATTGTTATATTACTCAATATTCAATATATATTTCTAATTGCATGAATATATGATGTATCTAATGCTCAATGAATTAAATACAATAAAATAAATGAAAAAGGGCAATAGAAAGACCAAAGAGAGAGAAAAAAAACAAAGGACAATAATATATAATAAATATTGCAAACTGGAATTATGAATAACCATGCATACATAAAACAGGTCCAAATGATAACACGTAGTCATGGAGACATAGCGATCAAAACAAAACAACACTGCCCTCTGGTGGTAAACAGGCAACATGACGTTTGACTGGGTGCAGAATAGACATAAAATGCATCTCACCCTCCTCAGATACTTCAGCCCACTCCGGGTTGGGAAACCCGTACTGGCCCATGCGAATGCGCCGCTTCATGCCCGGTGAAATAGCCTGTCCTGTGTTGGAGTAGAACGGTGGGAATCCACACAACCTTCATGCAACATAAAGAGGAACAAAGCAGTTTCAACTAGTTTAAAATGATGTACACCACAGCTTTTATTTACCACTTAAGGTAAAACCAGGCAGAGTCGTTATACTCACAGGATGTACATGATCACACCCAAAGACCACATATCACATGATTTGTCATATTTCTCAGGGCCTAAAACCTCTGGTGCTGGAGACACATGTAAAAAAAAAAAAACATAAGTTTGCATTAATATACCGAGTGTTACTCTATTCACAATAAATATACAAACAGAACCCAGTCTCTGTCTCTGTTTAAACAGATGTTCCTCTCATGATAAGAGTGACATTCATCTTACTGACCTACATAATACGGCGTGTAGCAAGGCGTCTGTAATGGGTTATGCAGTGAAGTCTCTTTAGCAAAGCCAAAGTCTGTTAGTTTGAGAACTCCAATGTCTTCTTTACTATTGTAAAGCAGGTTCTCCGGCTGAGGAAGGCATAGAGATGCTCAAAATATTGTCAACAATGACACAAAAATAGAATCTTAATGCAATATCCTAGTTTCCTGAATATCTGACTTGAATATAATGTTATTCTCATTCTTATGGTAGTACTAGTAACAATCATTTGTTACCTTGATATCTCTGTGTGCAATGTTCATGTTGTGCAGATACTGGATGGCTGTGCCGATGTCTCTCATGATCTCAGAGGCCTCTGCAGGTACAGAACAGAGGGAATACAGTGTGACTGCTGTGTCTGATGTAATTTCATGATTATAAGTGTAAGACAACAGCGAACTTCCATTTTTTTTACTTTTCAGTTCCTGCCTCAAAATATAGGCAAGTGTACAATTCAGTGACCTCTTCAAAAAATGAGTGACCACCTACCCAACCAACTAATTGCAATCAGTCTAATAATTAGGGGTGTAAAAAATGTGCTTTTGTTTCTATTACTTTTGTTTGTGTTTCTGTCCAAAACCACAATACGTACCGAACCGTAAGAAACGTGCACCTATAATAATCAAAATCATAACCATAATCATATTCATAACTAACAAACTTACTAACTAACCGATGGAAATTATGAGGAAATAACCTCATCATAAATATAACCATATTTATAGTTAATTAATAAACTTACTAACTAACAGAAAGTATATGGTGAATTATGCTCCTTGTCATATTTATTGCTAACTAATAAACCATTTGATATTACATGGGAAATTAACTATTAATATTGCATGGGAAATTAAAGGGGTCATATGATGCGATTTCAAGCTTTCCTTTCTCTTTGGAGTGTTACAAGCTGTTCTTGCATAGATAAGATCCCTAAAGTTGCAAAAACTAAAGTCTCAAACCCAAAGAGATATTCTTTATAAACGTTAAGACTCGTCCACGCCCTCCTAAAACACCTTGTTCTAACATGCCCCCACATTGTGGAAAGATTTGCATAACGCTGCCCAAATGTTCACGCAAAGAAAGAAGGCGTAACTTTGATTCTCGCTGTAGTATTGTTGCCGCCGCTGCCGCCATGTCGTGGAGACACTGTGTGTTTCGTTGTGAAAGCAAAACTACTTTGTTTGGACTTCCAAAAGAGGACACGACTAGAAATCAGTGGTTAAGTTGTATTTGCAACACTGTTCCAGAACAGTTAAAACCAAATATTTGTGTGTGTCCAACGCATTTAACGGAGGACTGTTTCCTGAACCTACAATGCCGGCTGTTCTGACTCACAACCTGTAAGTATGTTTCCATTTTAAAGAATTTGCCACTGATGATTCAAACGCGAGTTTTGGGCAGTGTAGAGTAGCGCTTGTTGTTTGTCATTTCTCCGATCACAAATGCAGACAAATGGTTTTATGTTTACGTGGCACGATACGCAACGCAACGCATAAAAAAACAGTACAAGTCATTATAATCAGTAATTATGTCCCCACTGGATGCAACAAATACCTCGTTTATAATGGGTTTTTAATGTTTTTGTCTCATCGCGCGGGACACGGCATCACAGTATGGTAAGGGGCGAAATTTTTCCGTCACATGCTTGAGGTATTCGGCCAATCACAACGCACTGGATAGCTGGCCAATCAGAGCACACCTCGCTTTTCAGACCGATGAGCTTTGTAAAAATCAACGTGTTTCAGAAAGGCGGGGCATAGAGGAGAAATAATAATGTACAGTATGTGGAAAATAATGTGTTTTTTGAACCTTAAACTGCATAAACACATTGCATTACACCAAATACACAAAATAATGATCTTTTTTAGCAGCATCATATGACCCCTTTAAATAACTAACTTACCATGGGAAATATATTGGAAATTATCCTCTGTGTTATGTTGTTAACTAACAAATGAAACAACTAAAGGGAAATTGCATAGGAAATTAACTTCCTCTCCATATTCATAGTTAACTAAACAACTAACTAACCAACCACTTAAAAAATATTGGAAATGATCTTTCTCATCATATTTACTGTTAACTAACAAAGTAATCAACTAAATGTAAATAACATGGCAAATTAACTTCCTCTGAATATTCAACCATATTTAATATTCAACTATTAAACCTCATTTTCACCATGTAAAAGGGGGCCGTAGAAGAGCTTAGGTTGGCCTAAATGTGGGTATGTGTGTGTGTTTGTGGCAATATACTTATACTTTTGCATGGTAGATTTCCTGTGTGTGTGTGCGCTACAAAACACAAAGACAGATAACCCACCTCGCTCCGTGAAGGCCTGGTCTCCTCTGGCCTGAATTCTGCTGAAGAGCTCTCCCCCCTCCATACTGACACAACAAATACACACACACACACACACACACACATTTTCTTATTACACAGCTTAATGCACAAATACACAATCACAATAAGCTGAGTTCCTTTCCCAGCTTAGTATGTGAAAACAACAACAACAACAACATGGCTTTATGGTTATAGAAATGATGTGAATCATATTATTGCCAAAATACCCAAAAGCACGAGGGAAACAGGAAATTAGCTAATTAAGAGATGGAACATTTGTCTCTGTGAATCTCGAACTACGAAAGTCCCTCTCTGCTCCTCTGAGTGCTGCTCTCACAGTGAGAGGGAATGAGACGCTCTCAGACTGCTCAAGTACCCCAGATAAAGCACACCACAGCCACTTAATACAGCATTCAAAGCCACCGTTTGATTAAACAGCATGGAATCAAAATAAAAGTTTTGTGGCTTTTAGTCCATGTCTATTAATTTTGAGGTTGTCTGTGTGAAAGCTGGCAGTCTTTTCATGTTGGACTACACCAATTTCTGTCTAATAAGATGTTCTTTAGAATGAGAATGTCCCGTTCCCTGAGTCTAATGGCTGTTTAGCAAAGGGCATACGCCATTTAATATGACCCTATAAGAAAAACATCAACATACTTTTAAAACAGCACATTTGTATTATGTTTTTAACGTTTTGTGGTTGCTGTTACTCATAACAATGCAGT
The DNA here is from genome assembly GCF_001515645.1 of Sinocyclocheilus grahami. Classification (NCBI taxonomy): domain Eukaryota; kingdom Metazoa; phylum Chordata; class Actinopteri; order Cypriniformes; family Cyprinidae; genus Sinocyclocheilus; species Sinocyclocheilus grahami. The sequence continues at coordinate 6,780,110 of NW_015505182.1, forward strand.
CCAAACAAATGAAAATAAAATAAAAAATCCTTGAGATACTACTAGTGAAAAAAAGAACTGAAACCTTCATTCAGAACAAGACTGTGACATAAGATCACATGGTATCACTGGGTGCAAAAATAGTTTTTCCTGTTGTGTCTTTATAAAAAAGAAATGTCACTAGTCAAGGATGTTCACTAAAGAGCTGTACTATTTCTGGCAGCTGGGCATGATGGGAAATTATGTTTTACCACTGACAGGACTGACCATTCCATAATTATGAGAAGACACTTTTTCCCACGATACATGTTTTCATAGAGGCTGAGGATCCGAACTATATGTGGCCCCCCGGATACTCGCCAGTGCAGTTCCACTTCTCTCTGGGCTTTGGGACACTCGTACAGAATCTAAAGAAATCAGAAAAAAGTTTTTTATTTTCTAAAAATGTATACACTACTGTTCAAAAATTTGGATCAGTAAGATTTTTATTTTTTTTTAATGAAATCAATACTTTTTCAGCAAGGGTGCATTAAACTGATCAAAAGACATTTATAATTTTACAAAATATTTTTCAAATAAATGCTGTTATTTTTAATTTTCCATTTATCAAAGAATACTTTTAATAAAACCTGGAACATTCCTTTAATAAAATGCAACTTCTTTCCAGCTGCTTGCTGCCCATTAAAAGAAGAACAGTTATGCAATAGCTTGTTTCATCTAAAAGAAAAGAAAATTTCTATTCTTATTATGCAATTTACCACACAGAGTCAGTACAGAAAGTCCTTAACTGGTCTTTCTTTCTCCTCCTAAGTGGGACATCAAACACATGGCGTGCACTGGAACAGTGTGAGTCCTTGACATTGCACATGTATCCCATCAGAGTGTATTTTTGGGGGCTGAAAGCTGCAACTGCAGTGACACCCACTGTAACTTCTTGGTGCCTTTTTAGTGTTTTGTGTCCCTTTCAGGCAACAAGATGTCTATGATCAACTGATACTGACTGTAGTAGTTTCATAAATAGTTTACTGTTGTATTTACAAAAACAAGACTAGCTTATAATCACACAGAATGTGTTAAAAAAACTGATTTGTAGAAATTTGACATCACTTGCTCACTAATGGATCATCTGCAGGGAATGTGTGCCTCCAGGATGGGTGATGGACTGGGATGACTCCAGTCCATCAATAAACATCTTGTGAAGTGAAAAGCTGTGTGTTTGTAATAAACAAATTCATCATTAAGGCATTTTAACTTTAAACTGTTGCTTTGGCCAAAATATGAATCCATTATCCACATTAGCCGCGTTTCCAATGGCGGGCACTTGGGCCAAAAGCGGGCGTGCTAGTGCGTGCCCGGGCCAGTCGCGTTTCCACTGTCACTTCCGGGGCTTGAAGTGCCTCGTCAGTGCTTCCTCAGGGCCAATGGCCAGGGATCATTTCATAAAGTTAACAGCTATAACATCAGCATTAAAGACTTCTCAAATAATTTTAGCTCAAAAACTCACTTTCAGACAGTAGTGAGTGTTTAAAATAACTTCTGTTTGAGATCTGATGTGGATTATGATAACCATACAAGGCAGAAATATTTATAAGCGATGCAAAGAACTATGCACGCTAGCCTTAACGTTACCATAGTAAACATGGTAAATACGACCACTTGAAGAAATCAAACGTCAACTTCTCATTCTCTATCACAATCGTGTATTTATTTATAACATATTTTCGCTCCGCGTATGTCATACAGTGTTGGGCTAGTTACTCAAAGAATGTAATATATTACTCATTAGCTACTCCTTTCAAAAGTAATATTGTTACTTTACTTATTACTTTGTGGCAACAGTAATTAGTTACACTACTAGTTACATTACTATTTCTTCACTCCCCACAGAAGTTGTAACTGTGTATCTTCCACATAAAATTCTTCTAGAATGTTACTAACAACATATTTCTGCCTCATCATTTGACCAAAATCCACATCGGATCGCAGTCAGAAGTTATTACAAACACTCAATAGTGATTGATAGTGACATTCAAGTAGAAGTGTTGCATTAATCTCATTAATTGTCATGTGTAGCTTGAAGCTAATTGTAATTTCTCCGTTACCCATGAACGATTATATTTCATTATGTATTTTATCAAATCACATAAGTTTGTAAGAAACTGTTTAATTTTCCAAAAGGATTTTTAATTATAGTAATATAATGTACCACATGTTGATCAGTGGGATGTGGGTGGGATGTAATGCCAGAGTAAAGTAAAGCCACAACTTACACAACAGTGTTCAGATCACCTTTTTTTCCTGACAAAATCAATATAATGCAATATTTCTATCTGCTGAATGTAAGCGTTTCCATATTCCAAGCTTGCCTGCTGCACTGGGGACATCACATGCATGTGTGAGTCGTGAAAATTATGAAAATAAATCTAGGAATTATTTGATTGTTGGATTTTAAATCAGCGGGGTTAAGGCATCAAAAATAACTAAGTAACTAAGCTGTTTTATGGATGGTAACTGTAATATTGTTACTGAAATCTTATTAGTAATTAATTAATTAATTAGTGGATTAATTACTAGTTACTGCAAAAAGTAATATTATTACAGTAACTAAGTTACTAGTAACTAGTTACTGCCCAACACTGGTCATATATAATAATGGTTTGTGTTCGGGAGCTCCCTTTGCTACTCAGGTCGTATTTGTGATGGGGAAAATATATATGATGTAGGGGGGGGGGGTTGAATCCCATTTCCTACATTTAGCTACATACATTTAGGGACTATGGTGATACAAAATCCAGGAAATAATTAAGTTGATTATAATGATAAATTCTGCCAAAATTCTAAACTATAAGAAAAAGATGTCTTACTTTCTTGATTGTTTAATAGGGGCCGATTGCCAAGACTTGAGAGAATTATTTTATAAAAAATGTTCACCATTAATGTTTTGTGTGTGAATACAATTGAAATAATTTGAGATTCAATTTCCATTGTTAAACAAACTTTTATTTCAAATAATTTACCATCTTTCTGCGTACCCCCTCTCTTCCACTTAGACTGCACCTCTTCCATTAAAGGACAATATTTGCCCCTAAATTGAATTTCCAGTGCATTTTTTTTAACCTTTATAAATACAATATTAATGTTTTAAATAAAAAAAAATTTCGATAGAGTAATATGCAATGATGATAAAAAAAGTGAAAAGTGATTCTTTTAAATACAAAAACCGCCAGTAGGTGGCGGTAAGTCACTGTCTTAAAGTCCCCATGAAATCAAAATTAAAGTTTTTTGGATATTAGTATCAATATGTTAGTCTTAAGGTTATCTATAAGGCAGTGTGCTCCAAAACAGTAACAAAATTCGCATTTATAAGATATAAGCATTCAAAGCTTGCAGTTCGTCACTTCCGCCAAAACGGCTCAATGTCAATGATTTTTTTGACGTCACATTGTACTTTATCTTCTCATCAAATCTTCTGACCAGTCAAATGCTCTCTAGAACCCAAAGCGCACAAATGATTTTGTAAAGTGTGTGGGGGGTGGGGGGGAGGTATGTCCCCCTTGTCCCCAGTGGAAATTATGCCCCTGACTTTGACTATAAATAAGCAGAAACAGACTCGACTGAATGTGTCCTCTTTCTTTTGTGAAATAACGGTTCATACAGGAAAGCATTGTTGCAACTTGCAATCATGTGATGTAAATCCGGTATAATAGAGGATGCGATCATAGGCTGTAGCCTAACCTGTGAGTATAAATCCTGTATAAGCTAGGGGTTTTCCAACAAATAGTCTACCCTATAATTTAAAACCTTGATTGTACACGTGTGTGTGTGTGGATGTGGATGTGGGGGGGGGCCCAAAAAACATTGTGCCCTGGGGCCTCTGAATTCATAATCCGGGCCTGTTCATACCGCTTTATTTCTGTGTGACTAATTTTCAATCCTGATAAATTAACTCATTATATGATCAATGTATCACTTATTATCGCAAAACATCGAGGCTTTTGGATTTAAATCTTTAATAAAGCATGCAAACAAATGGCCACTTTTATCATGTTCGTTTTGTGATCGCGCTAGTTCCAGTGACTTATTTCTTATTAGTTTTCTGATAACTTCTCTTTGTTGGTTGAAATGATGGAGTTGCGTGACATTGTTCCTGAGAGGCGTGTAAAGGGCGTGTTTTAGTGAAGCGCAACGGAGCTTCTGGGCTGACAGTGGAAACACATTGTGATTTTGGGCTCGGTGTTACAAGTCCGAGGCTATTAGCCCCGCCTGGCCCTTTTAAAGCACTGGCTCGCACTGGTCCGACAGTGGAAAAGCGGCTATTAAGTCCAATAAAGAAGTCCATTCCCTGTTGTTCTCCCACATGAAAATCCCATGTAAATTTTTTTAGAACTAGTTTGGACTATTTCACTGGAGAAAGCAATATTATTGAAAAAAGATTTGGAAAGCAGTTGGAAATGACAGTTTGAAGTTTAAAAAATGGCTTTATGATAGGTTTTCTTACACATTTCTTACAAACATGCAGCTTTTCACTTCACAAGATGTTAATTGACAGACTGGAGTGGTGTGGATTACTTGTGGATTATTGTGATGTTTTTATCAGATGTTTGGACTCTCATTCTGATGGCACCCATTCACTGCAGAGGACCCATTGGTGAGCAAGTGATGTAATACTACATTTCTCCAAATCTGTTCTGAAGAAACATGTAGAAACTCATCTACATCTTGGATGGCCTGAGGGTGAGTAGATTTTCATTTTTGGGAGAACTATTCCTTTAAAGGGGTCATATGATGCGATTTCATTTTTTCCTTTCTCTTTGGAGTGTTACAAGCTTTTGGTGCATAAAGAAGATCTATAAATTTGCAAAGACTAAAGTCTCAAATCCAAAGAGATATTCTTTATAAAAGTTAAGAGTCAGCCACGCCTACCTAAAACGGCTTGTTCGAACACGCCCCCACATACAGTATCTACCTCACTATGTGGAAAGATTTGCATAACGCCGCCCAAATGTTCACGCAAAGAAAGAAGATGTAACTTTTATTCTCGCTGTAGTATTGTTGCCGCTGCCGCCATGTCCTGAAGACGCTGTGTGCTTCGTTGTGAAAGCGAAACTACTTTGTTTGGTCTTCCAAAAGAGGACGATATCCGCTTCGTCATGCCTAGAGCTGAGGGAATACTTCAACTTAGTGCTGTGGATCGCCGGCACATTTTATGGAGGACTGTTTACTGATCCTGGGAGAGTAAC
>NW_015505182.1:6789730-6789944 GCF_001515645.1 Sinocyclocheilus grahami
TCACCGTGGACGAAGCGGAATCCAGCCCGGGGTCCATCACATGTGGTTGCTGCTCATTCGTCGGATCCGCCGGGCGCACCGTTCTCGACCACGCCGCCTCAGCTCACTCTAGCCCGGCCTTCCCCAGACGCTGTGACGCTGTGTGCTTCGTTGTGAAAGCGAAACTACTTTGTTTGGTCTTCCAAAAGAGGACGATATCCGCTTCTAGAGCTGA
>NW_015505182.1:6790058-6819766 GCF_001515645.1 Sinocyclocheilus grahami
TGCAACGCAATGCGTAAAAAGACAGTATAAGTCATTATAATCAGTAATTATGTCCCCACTGGATGCAACAAATGCCTCGTTTGTAATGGGTTTTAATGTTTATGTCTCGTCGCTCCGGCCGGACAGGGCATCACAGTATGGTGAGGGGCATAACATTTCCGTCTTACGCTTGAGGTATTCGGTCAATCACAACGCACTGGATAGCTGGCCAATCAGAGCACACCTCGCTTTTTCAGACCGATGTGCTTTGTAAAAATCGACGAAAAATCGACGCGTTTCAAAAAAGCGGGGCATAGAGGAGAAACAATAATGTACAGTATGTGGAAAATAATGTGTTTTTTTTTTACTTTAAACCGCATAAACACATTTCATTACACCAAATACACAAAATAATGTTCTTTTTAGCAGCATCATATGACCCCTTTAAAGTATTGGGGGGAACCCAAAAATGAAAATTATGTCATCATTTACTCACCCACACATTGTTCCAAATCTGTATGACTTTATGTCTTTCTTCTATTGAACATGAAAAAAAGATATTCTGAAGATTGGTGAGCAAGTGATGTAATACTACATTTCTCCAAATCTGTTCTGAAGAAACATGTAGAAACTCATCTACATCTTGGATGGCCTGAGGGTGAGTAGATTTTCATTTTTGGGAGAACTATTAAAAAAGATATTCTGAAGAATATTCAAAAAGTTTGTCCATTAAATGAAAGTTGGTCATTGACTTTCACTGTATGGACAAAAAAAATTATTAAATAAAATTTTTGTTTATTACTCTCATTGATGTAATTATAAAACTATTTTTGACTTGGATAAAAGCAGTTAAGGCAGATGTCACCACATAAAACAATTACTAGCAAAAAAAAAAAAAAAGTGCTATATCCATCTACACACTAAAAAGTTAAACTCTACTAAAAAGTTTAGCAATTGTTTACATGCAAGCAAACAGTAATGGGCTTCTGGTTTTAATTTCTATCAATTAAAGCCCAGAAGCTGTTTGAACCACTTGCAGAGGCGTAAACTGCATGCAAATTGATTTGGCCCCAACCCACGTTGTCTCTGCAGCTGATAACCAAAAGTTCACAATGTGTGTATGGGGGTGAAAAATAGACGTGTTGCGTTAGCTTTCTGAATAACAGCAGCCGAAAGACAGTTTGAGTCATTTAACAGAGATGCCCATGGGCTGGAGTTTCAAGGACAGTGTTATAAATGACTGGCTGGAGTAACCTTTATAGTTCAGTCCTGATTCAGAGATACAGGAACCACCTACAAAAAAACTGTAGAATCACAGGGAAACAGACGTCAGGAAACTCCTTTTACAACAATAACAGAACAGAAGCTGTGGTTGAAAGAAAACCACGAGAGTATCAGATAACGCACACACACAATAAATCACACGTGCATTGGTTTTGCTGCACAAGCTTTATGGGTAATCTTCTAAAAGGATTAATTTCTAAGGAGCGACAGCATCTACTATTATGAATGTGAGTGCTGTCTGGTGCTAACAAACACATTCACTTACAAAGATGAACACTTATTAGCAGTGTTTTCTAAGAAAAATAAATACTATTATTACTCTTCACATACTTATTAAGGCTAAGTAAACTAGAAGCTAGAAAGATTGTTTAATGATTTTGAAGTCTTTTTTTTTTACTTTAAACCGCATAAACACATTTCATTACACCAAATACACAAAATAATGTTCTTTTTAGCAGCATCATATGACCCCTTTAAAGTATTGGGGGGAACCCAAAAATGAAAATTATGTCATCATTTACTCACCCACACATTGTTCCAAATCTGTATGACTTTATGTCTTTCTTCTATTGAACATGAAAAAAAGATATTCTGAAGAATATTCAAAAAGTTTGTCCATTAAATGAAAGTTGGTCATTGACATGTCTTCACATACTTATTAAGGCTAAGTAAACTAGAAGCTAGAAAGATTGTTTAATGATTTTGAAGTCTCTAATGATCACCAAGGCTCCAGAAAATGCAGCAAATTTAAAAAAATGTTTTATTACAATTTAAAATAACTCTTTTCTACTTTAATAAATGTATTCCTGTGATGCAAAGCTGAATTTTCAGCATCATTACTCCAGACTTCAGTGTCACATGATCCTTCAGAAATCATTCTAATATGCTGATTTGCTGCTCAAGAAACATTTATTATTATTATGTTGAACACAGTTGTGCTGCTTAACATTTTTGTGAAAACTGATATATGTATATATATATCATGCAATTAATTTATTTCATATAAAAAGAAAACCCTAGCATTGTGGCAGAAGATTTTGCACAGACAAGCACCACTCTCGTTTTCTTTAAAAAATGTCAAAATATACAGTAGTTTACATTATGAGAGAAAGCAGATGTGACCATGTGCTGACAAATGAGTCACATCTACTTTTGAGCCAGCTTGTTCAGTTCCACAGCAAGCTACAATGTTCTCAATTAAGGCCAGTAATAATATGTACACTATTGCAAAATTGTATGTACCATGAAAGTAATCAGTTTGCTAAATTCACAGAAACATAAACAGACAATATATGCAACAGGCAGTTCATCAGCACGTCTGCAGGGATTGATTGCAGAATGCATGATGGCTATATTGACCGTTTAAGCTTTATGACTGCATTTAATTTCCTGAGTCTACAGCCACAGAATTTAACAGTCTCAGTTATCTGCGAGACGAGTCTTTAGGCTTCCGACTGGATTCTATTTAGTAAATAACAAGTTATATTCTTTTATGTGAGTCATTAATTTGAAGGAGATGGATGGGTGTCGTTTACAGATACCATCTAATGACACAATGTAATATTTATATAGACAGAAGTATGTTACAAAAACATAAGTTGGTTGGTTGCCATAGAAAATCTTCATTTTAATTACATGTGTATTAAAAAAGATATAATTTATGTTTTGTTCATGTTCGAAAATTCAACAATCCGTCAATTATTCCTTACTTAACTGTACAGTATATATTATGTAGAGAATTCTGTCCTACAAAACATAATTGTCATATAAATTCAGCATTGTAATTCTAAATATATATGTGACCTTGGACCACAAAACCAGTCTTAAGTTGCTGGGGTATATTTGTAGCAATAGGCAAAAATACACTGCATGGGTCAAAATTATCGATTTTTCTTTTAAGATAAAAATCATTAGGATATTAAGTAAAGATCAAGTTCCATGGGGATATTTTGTAAATTTCCTACCATAAATATATCAAAACGTAATATTTGATTAGTAATATGCCTTGCTAAGAACTTAATTTGGACAACTTCAAAGAAGATTTTTTTTGCACCCTCAGATTGCAGATTTTCGAATAGTTTTATCTCAGCCAAATAATGTCCTATCCTAACAAATCTTTGAGTAAAAAAGCTTTCAGATGATGTATCAATCCCAGTTTCAAAAAAATGACCCTCATATCAGGTTTTGTGGTCCAGGGTCACATGTGCAATGCGTAATTCAAAATATAGCTAAAACACCTTCAAAAAAATCAATACGAATATTTACTTTATATTAATATTGTAGACCAACACACTATACAAATTAAACTCAATCAAGGGATCAAGAACCACCACTGCACCAATATTTTTAGTAAAATAAAATCAATTCATTTAGATGTTAAGGGCCTTTTGTTGTTACAGTTAGTGTGCATAATTTAGAATAGTAGTGAGTAAAACCAGAAAGTTTCTGTGACCACAGTTTCCTTAAGAAACCTTACAAAGCCGAGTGGGGAATTACATTTTCTAGAAACCACTATATTTCAGTTTCAGCCCAGAAACGTGTGGGGGTTTTGCATTCTGGTCTGTTTGGTCATTTGAAGTGGCTCAACTTGATTTACTGGAGGTCAGACGTAATCATAACATCTCACGTTTGGTTCTTGGTCAAACAGAGACACACATGAGTGTTTATATTAGTTTCTGTGTTTGTCCAAGTCACGTTTTTTGATAACATGTGAAACATGACACTCTGATCTAAAATAAGACTCTTGTAAAAGACACCACAGTATTACACAGCATTCTGCCCTTAGCTGCTTTATAAAAACTATTCTTATCTCATGTAATCTTATACTCTTTATTGGGTCTGTTGTAAAAAAAAATCACTGAATACTAATGGGATAGAGTTTGAGTTTAATTCATAGCCCAGATTTTCATACGCAAACTGCCACAGCATAAAACTGACCCTCCTAAAAAATGAACTTCTACAGACAAGTTGGCAGCTCTTGCAAATTCGTCATACAGCTCTGTCACACTCTGCTTTCTCTGTTTCTCCCTTAGGGGGAAGCAAATTTCATCCCCCTTGCTTAGAAAACATCAAGCGCCTTCCAGATGAACCTTGCGGCACACTCAGAAATATGCCAGGATTGAAAAAGGCTCAAAGCTGAACAATGGCTGGATCCTGAACGTAGAATCAGTGCGGAAAGATGAACTCAAACACTGAACAGTGAGAGTGGCAGTGCCAGGGCTGTAATATGAACCAGTCGAGCATACGGTAGCTGACAGCACAATGAGAACAGTGAAAGGCCATTGAACAGGGCTTTCACATCTTTTCTTTGACATTTTACCACCACGTTGCTTTATTAAATTATAATAAATACTGTTAAACATGAAACAAGGTTCTGATTTTGTCTTATTCACAGCCTTATTTTTTGTTACAAAAAACATAATTGTCCTAAAAATGATATAATTATTATTATAATTATTTAATATATTAAAAAAATGATTTATGTAATATTTATATAGACAGAAGTATGTTACAAAAACATAAGTTGGTTGGTTGCCATAGAAAATCTTCATTTTAATTACATGTGTATTAAAAAAGATATAATTTATGTTTTGTTCATGTTCGAAAATTCAACAATCCGTCAATTATTCCTTACTTAACTGTACAGTATATATTATGTAGAGAATTCTGTCCTACAAAACATAATTGTCATATAAATTCAGCATTGTAATTCTAAATATATATGTGACCTTGGACCACAAAACCAGTCTTAAGTTGCTGGGGTATATTTGTAGCAATAGGCAAAAATACACTGCATGGGTCAAAATTATCGATTTTTCTTTTAAGCTAAAAATCATTAGGATATTAAGTAAAGATCAAGTTCCATGGGGATATTTTGTAAATTTCCTACCGTAAATATATCAAAACGTAATATTTGATTAGTAATATGCCTTGCTAAGAACTTAATTTGGACAACTTCAAAGAAGATTTTTTTTGCACCCTCAGATTGCAGATTTTCGAATAGTTTTATCTCAGCCAAATAATGTCCTATCCTAACAAATCTTTGAGTAAAAAAGCTTTCAGATGATGTATCAATCCCAGTTTCAAAAAAATGACCCTCATATCAGGTTTTGTGGTCCAGAATGAGAAACAAGAGACCAAAAAATGCAGATGATCTGAAGGCCACTTTCAAAGAAACCTGGGCTTCCAAACCACCTCAGCAGTACCACAAACTGATTACCTCCATGCCACGCTGAATTGAGGCAGTAATGAAAGCAAAAGGAGCCCCTACCAAGTATTGAGTACATGTACAGTAAATGAACATACTTTCCAGAAGGCCAACAATTCACTAAAAATGTTTTTTTTATTGGTCTTGTGAAGTATTCTAATTTGTTGAGATAGTGAATTGGTGGGTTTTTGTTAAATGTGAGCCAAAATCATCACAATTAAAAGAACCAAAGACTTAAACTACTTCAGTCAGTGTGCAATGAATCTATTTAATACACAAGTTTCACAATTTGAGTTGAATTACTGAAATAAATGAACTTTTCCACGACATTGTAATTTATTGAGATGCACCTGTATATCTCAGGGGTTCAATCAGGCAGTAAGATATCTTTTCCTTGTTGGCAGCCGTTCAAGTCCAATATGGGAAATCAAGAGTGAATTAAATGAATTAGATTTAAGGGATGGCTTCTATCCAGCTAAACAGAGTGGATTAAACAGCACCTATTCGTTACACTCAGCCATCAACATGCTACCTAATTAAAAGGCAGCCAAGATGGACAGCTCTGCCCTATTCCTGTTTACCCTGTGATTAAAAAGCAGAGAGGATATTGAGCAATAAATAACTCCTAAATGACTCAGGACAATTGGATTTTCACTGTGGTCCAGCACACTGAGATTCATTTAGGATAGCACAATAAGCATCAAAAGAGCCTCATTTACATTTTCCCATGCCATTTTCATAATAATAGGCAATGCCTCTATCACTCTGAAGAGATATTTGGGATGGTACTGTGTGTCAATTGAGTGTAAGTGAGTCTGTTGTCACATTGGCTCTGTGTGATATTCAAATCCTGACCTTAACTATTACAAGAGACACTGAATGTGTATCTCAGGCCAGCTGCTGTTTAAACCTAGTTAGATATCTTCCACTTAGTTGTAAAACAGAGAGAACAGCTGCAATCCAGACTTGCCAAATCAGATGGCCTGACAAAACTATAAGTGGACAGGGAAGTTTATAAATACTTATTTCAAAAACATTAGCAGACGAATCATTATCTGACAACAGTTTGCCTATCTAAGTTCTTTCTACACTTACAAGTCTATATTTAAAAAATTGGGACCAGTAAATCCAATTAGACTATAGGCTATATATATATATATATATATATTCAGGTTTAATATTAGCATAATATTTTATAATTATAATTTTAGAGAATTTTAGAATTTTACTACTACAATTATTATTTTTCTCTTTAAAAACAGAATTGAGACCAGTAAGTCCAATTAGACTATAGGCAAATTTCCCCAGAAATATTTAAATAAGCATTAATTTATTAAATTGTAATATATATATATTAATATTAAACCTGAATATATATATATATATTCAGGTTTAATATTAGCATAGTATTTTATAATTATATTTTTAGAGTTTTTAGTGTTTCCAAGCGCCATCGGGAACAGGGATTTACTGTCCAGTATAATCCAGCTGGATCAGAGGAACTCTATATGCACATAAAGAGAAAATTATAATTGTAGTAGTAAAACACTAAAAACTCTAAAAATATAATTATAAAATACTATGCTAATATTAAACCTGAATATATATATATATATTCAGGTTTAATATTAGCATAGTATTTTATAATTATATTTTTAGAGTTTTTAGTGTTTTACTACTACAATTATAATTTTCTCTTTATGTGCATATAGAGTTCCTCTGATCCAGCTGGATTATACTGGACAGTAAATCCCTGTTCCCGATGGCGCTTGGGTGACATGTTTCCATTGCACTGCCTGAATGCTGTGTGTCACACCTCATCTCCTTAAAGAGCCAAGTCAGATTGGGTAACCCTTCAACTCAGTTACCCGAACTTCACTTCAGTTTCCAGGAACCTCAACACTGTTTGTCACTCTGGCAGTCACCCTTTACATGAGGTACGGTGCCATGACACACATGCAAACACATAGAGACACTGAAGACAAGCAAATTAACGGTTTTCTGTGACATCAGATGTGAATACCCCCCCCCCCCCCCATGACGCCCCTGTCTCCCTTTATATCCCCATTACAACATGTGTGTGTAATTTACCTTCAGCGCGCACGTTTGTCCGGTTTTCTTGTTATAGCACTCCACCACTTTGCCGTTAACACCCAGACCCAACACTTGACTTGAGACTTTGTAGTCCTCGGTCACGGCATGACGCTTGATTTCCAGCTTGGGATAGACGGGCAGGGGGAACCGAGTGCAGTCGGTGTCTGTGGGCTGGCTCTCTGGGTGAGACGCGGCGCTCTCGGTCGCTTCTGTCTTCTCGCTTTGCGTTTCAGGTTTTGGCTCGGGCTCGGACGCGTCCGCGTTGGCCGTTTGAGACTTTCCATTCTGGAGCATCTTTCAATGCAGGCGAAATTAAGCTATTAGACACTCAACGTGGCTCAAGAATGTCCTTTAAAATCCACAGATAAACTATCCGCGCGCTGAGTGACGCTGCTCCGAAAATACACTGCTGATGAATTCCTGTGTTGACTGACGGTTACAGAATTACAGCACATTTACCAGCACTAGGCCACTTATATTCAGATACATATAAATAATATGCCGATTTCAACATCACCAGGAAGATTATCATAAATAAAGTTGAACAAAAAAATAAAATCCCCTTATTTGTAGGCTAAGGTTTTGTCCATAAGTTATACAAATGAATTCGAAAACAGTGTTACCAAATAATAAAAGTCATATTCACGTTGAGTAGAAAAGGTCCCAGCTGAAAGTGTCAGAAATGAAAAAGAAAGTGTGATTTGTCAAGCGGAGTTCCCGTCATTGACTGTATTGCCGCTGTGTGTGTGTGCGCGCGCGTTCACATGGGGTCAGTAGTGTCTGTTGCAGAAGCGCGAGCTGCTGAACCGCTAGTTTCTTAAAGGAGCCGCGCACGTTTAGAAATGACTTGAGTAAGGCAATATTCCCGTTAGAAATTAGACTAAGACACCGAGACTATGTCTGCCTTATTCAGAATTTTAAGTCATGTAAACACCAAAAAACATATAGAGTGTAAAATAATTTTCATTTATGTCTGTCTAATTTACTGCAGTGTTATGATTGTATTTATAACTAAACGCTGAAACTATTAAAGGGATAGTTCACCCAAAAATGAAAATTCTGTCATTAATTACTCACCCTCAGGTCTTTCCAAACCCGTAAGACTTTTGTTCATCTTTGGAACACAAATTAAGATATTCTGATGAAATCCAAGTGCTTTGCATAGTAAGGAATGCAACTGACACGTTCAAGGTCCAGAAAGGTAGTACGGAAATCGTTAAAACAGTCCATGTGATATCAGTGGTTCAACCTTAATTTTATAAAGCTACGAGAATACTTTTTTGTACAAAGAAAACACAAAACAATGACTTTATTCAAAAATTTCTTCTCTTCCGTGTCAGTCTTTGATGCAAGTTCATGACAGTACCCCAAAAATGAAAATTCTGTCATTAATTACTCACCCTCAGGTCTTTCCAAACCCGTAAGACTTTTGTTCATCTTTGGAACACAAATTAAGATATTCTGATGAAATCCAAGTGCTTTGCATAGTAAGGAATGCAACTGACACGTTCAAGGTCCAGAAAGGTAGTACGGAAATCGTTAAAACAGTCCATGTGATATCAGTGGTTCAACCTTAATTTTATAAAGCTACGAGAATACTTTTTTGTACAAAGAAAACACAAAACAATGACTTTATTCAAAAATGTCTTCTCTTCCGTGTCAGTCTTTGATGCAAGTTCATGACAGTACCAAAGTATTCTCGTAGCTTCATAAAATTAAGGTTGAACCACTGATGTCACATGGACTATTTTAACGATGTCCTTACTACCTTTGTTGGCCTTGAACGTGGTAGTTGTGTTACTGTCTATGGAGGGTCAGAAAGCTATCTTAATTTGTATATTCAAAAATATCTTAATTTGTGTTCCGAAGATGAACGAAGGTCTTACATGTTTGGAAGGACATGAGGACAGACTGAAAACAGAATTTTCATTTTTGGGTAAACTATCCCTTTAAAATCATTTTCATAAAAAAGCTAAAATAACACAAAATATACCTATAAGATGAAACTTACATGTAAATAAAAATGAGAAATGTTGCCTTTGCAACTAACTAAAACTGAAATAAAAAATAAACACTAAATTGTATTTAATAAAAAACTAATGAAAATGACAAAAAATTACAAAACCAAATTACTGAAACATTAAAATTAAAATAAAAGTAAAAAGAAAAGAAAATTCAAATATTAATAAATACTACAATATACTACCATAGTGATATACTAAAATATTAATAAATATGCCATATATATTGCATGATATCATTGCTTGTGGGTGGAGTTCATTTTGTGGTTTGTGTGAGGGCCCCAAGATTTAGTACAACACTGCATCCATGCATAAAACTGTTTTATTACCACATTTAAAAACTTAGTTGTCATCTCTAAACACTGACTGACAGTGTTTACAGTGTAACAGTGTTTTTTCACCAATCTGTATTTTTCCAATGTTGCTTCAAGCTTTTATTTGTGTATGAATAAGGGTGTGTGTATAAGTCTAGTAGTCAAGAGCACAGATCAAGGCCACACCCTGTTTGATCCAGTGCCCTTGGGTACGATCTGTGGGCAGCTCAACTGCAATTACATAGTTAGTTGAGTGCCCGGTGGTTGAGAGAGTTCCTGTGGAAAAAAAACAAAACTTTTCAGATCTCTGTGGTAAAATACAAACCAAATTGTCACATAAATCTCAATGACTCCACAGGATGTACAGTAGTGAAACATTAACAAAAAGTGTGGCAAGTTTCACAAAGAAATGCTCTTCAAATTGCTCACCAGCACGGGTAAGAGTTTTGTAGATAGGACACATGTAGATTCCAGACTGAGGGGGACTGCGGTTGGGAACGGGTACCATCCAGATAACAGCCATCTCTGTGTAGAGCTCTTTGGGACGGGATTCAGTAAGCTGGCCTCTTTCTGAATCCCAGCGTGCCCCTTCAAGATACAGACCGTGGATGAAGCAGCCGATGTCGGGCCTCACAGTCAGCTCTGCTGCTGCTTCCTTCATCACCTAAACGAGGGTTCAAACAGAGGAAATCAAAGAAAACCGCTAAAAATATATTTTTTATTAATTTTACACATCATGCTGTTTAGATATGCACCAGAACATCTTATTCCAATGTTTGACCTTCTCAGGTATGCCATACTTCTCTTAATGGTCTATCAAATATCAAGCTTGCTTTGAGAGCTTAATATGGAAACATAGTTGAGGCTTCAAATTGCATTACACAGAGTTTAATGCAAGAAAGCCTTGCTGTTGAAAGCAAATTACGCACCTTAAAATCAAAAGCAATGGTGTCAATGGAGACCAAAGCACTTCGGGCAAAGTTCTGCAGGGTTCCTGTGAGGAAGGCTTGGGGGAAGAAGAACCCACTGATCCAGAATACAGCAGGAATGCCATCTGAAATCCAGTTCTGCAAAAAGCTAATGCGCTGAACCAGATCGGACACCCAGGAAGCCAGCGGCTTAAGAGATGGATATGCCTTGGAAAATATTAAAAGAAGAATATTATGCCACCCATTCAAATATATCAAATAAGTCTAAGCCCTCAGTAGTCAAAGTGCTAATTCTGATTTCAGTTACACGCACAAGAGTGTTTGCATAGTCAAGACATAACAAAAGCACTCATTCCACAAATTCAGTGCATGTCTTGCATGGTTAACATTTAGGAGAGTCTTGCCTTGGCCTTCCATAGTTCTGGAACAGCGTTGATGAACAGACTGTTAGACATCAGCTCCAGTTCAGATGACATAACCACCAAACCCTTCAAAGCCTTCACCAGATCACTGAGACTCTGGGAAATCACTGATAACAACTTATTATATCTGTGAGAGTGATAGAGAGGTGCATTTTTAGAGTGTTTTTGTAATATACACTATTAAATATACACTATCTGTAAGATTTTTCAATGTTTTTGAAAGAACAGTAATAGCAATACTGTTAAATATTATTACAATTCAAAATAACCATTTTAAAATGTAATTTATCCCTGTGATGGCAAAGCTGAATTTTCAGCATCATTACTCATCATTTTAACATTATTCTTAGATGTGTAGAAAGTAGAACATAATTTTCTTGAAACTGAAAACTTACCTTATAACCTCCTGAACCAAGACCGTGTTCATAGATTCTTCATACATCACTGGGTATTTATTCATGACCTCCTGCACATTAATGAGACTGGGAATCTTCTCCACAATCCCCTCCACAATTTCCTCTATGATCTTAATATGTAGAGGGGAAAAGAGAGTGTGCATTAAAACTAAAATGCATATGCATTTTACTTCACTGGAGTTAAGCACAATCCATAATTGCAGCGTCACAACTACAATCAAAAATTAAATGCATGGCTGATTAAAGTGCTGCACAACCATGTGGTCTTCTACAATTATAGATTATCTGTTTAGGATTGTTTTTAACTACATTTAAGAGGACATTAAAGAGCACAGTCTCATGCAAAACAGTGTGAATAGTTTTTTTCTCGTGTTCACCAAGACTGCAGTTATTTCATTAAAAATACAGAAAAACAGAAATATTGTTGTATTGTAAACATTACATTTTAAAGTAACTATTTATTATTTAAATATATTTTAAAATGCGATTTATTTATTTGATGGCAAAGTTGAACTTTTCAGGAATTTTTGAAAGTTCAAAAGAACAGCATTTTTTAACAATGTAAAAGTCTTCACTGGTTTACATATACATTTAATGCATCCTTGATGTATAAAAATAATTTATAAAAAAAAAAATTCTGACCAATATACATTGGTGTGAAAAAGTGTTGGCCCCCTTCCTGATTTCTTATTTTTTTGCATGTTTGTCACACTTTAATGTTTCAGATCATCAAACAAAATTAAATATTACACAAAGATAATGCAAGTAAATACAAAATGCAGTTTTTAAATGATGATTTCATTTATTAAGGGAAAAAAGCTGTCCAAACCTACGTGGCCCTACGTGAAAAATTAATTGCCCCCTCCTGTTAAATCATGAAAGAACTGCAATTAATCTCATTATTTTACATTATATGCAAAAAATGTAAAAAACAGGAAGGGGGCCAACACTTTTTCACACCACTGTATATTCAATTTATAAACTGGTATATTAAATTCAAATAAATGTATGTAGAATCAATATGACACATACCTCATCTCTGGACTTGCCTCCGCTGGCTGCTGCTCTTGGCTGGAGCTTCACTAAAGTTCCCAGCAGAGCAAATGTCTCATTTTGTGCAAAGCTTATGTTGGCATTGTCATGGAGGCCAAAGATGTCTGGTGAGTCGTTAATTGGTAGGCCACGAAAGTAGGTCAAATAACCCTACAAAAAAATAAATAAATAAATAAATTAGATGTATTGCATGACTCTAAACATAACAGAACACAAGCTAAATTATAAGCCTGTGAAGGGAAACGTTCCTTTTGCACTGATCTGAGATCAGCTTTATTGTTTTTTCATAATATCTGAGGTTAAGAGATATCAGTTCTGGACCTTGACATTGTTCTCAGTGCTGATTTGTCTGTATTCTCCAGAAGGAGAGTAAAGGTGTTCAGGGCCCAGGACAGCGGGGCAGTAGAAACCCTCCAGGATGTTTAGGATGCAACGGCGATCCCAGTTGTCTGTCACACGACCCCCATAGTTTATTTCCCCTGCAGTATACTTCAGAACCTGAACAGTGAGGGAGAGAGAGAGATCAGTAAGATTTGCGAGTGATTTGCTTCCTTTATACAAACATAAATACTACCAAATTTAAAATGGCATATTTATAGTCACCCAATATATGTTTAATCAGCTAAGGATATGCACAAAGCAAGGGAAATACTCTGCAGAGAGACATGAAACTGTGTGTGGCAAGAGAACATCTGGATTTGCCTTATATGGGATGTCCTGATATTCATCCAGGAACATTTTCAGCTGGCTGATGCAGATGTGCAGGTCCCCATCCGTAAACTCATATGGAATGTTAAATCCTAGTGGGCCGAATTTCCTGCGCTCAATAGCATTTCCATGGAAAAGGCACAGAGACAGGAGGAGAGCCTTCAACTCTGCTGTCTGCCAAAAGACATACAGAAAACGATCAAAAGAGAACTATATTTATATATATTTATATATTCATAAATAAGAACGATATCATATTACATATTTACATTTACATACACTAGCATTCATAAATTTAGGGTCAGAATAAGATTTTTTTTTAAAAATTTTATTAAGCAAGGCTGCATTAAAGAGTTAGTTCATTAATTACTCAGCCTCATGTCGTTCAACCCGTAAGACCTATCCAAAATGGCACTAGGGTGATGAGGAGGATACGAATTGTTGAATAAAGTCGTTTTTTTTTTCTTTTGCACACAAAATGTATTCTCGTAGCTTCGTAAAATTACGGTTGAACCCCTGATGTCACATGTATTATTTTACCGATCTCCTTGCTATGTTTCTGGACCTTGATCGCGCAAGGACACTTGCTCTCTATGGGAGGGTCAGAGAGCTCTCGGGATGCATCCAAAATATCTTAATTTGTGTTCCGAAGATGAACAGAGGTCTTACGGGTTTGGAACGACATGAGGGTGAGTAATTAATGACAGAATTTTCATTTTTGGGTGAACTATACCTTTAAACTGACCAAAAGTGGCATTAAAAGCAAAAACATTTCTATTTCAAATAAATGCTGTTCTTTTGAATTCCTATTTATCAAAGGTAAAAGAAAAAAAAAAAAAAAAAGGTTTCTACAAAAACATTTAGCAGCAAAAGTGTTTTCAGTGATAATAGTTTCTTTAACTGCTGAAAATTCAGATTTGCCATCACAGGAATAAATTAAATTTTAAAACAAAAAAGAAAAACAGTTTTTTATTTGTAATAATATTTCACAACTTATTCTTTCATTTTGTTCAATACTCAATATAGCTCACTATATATAATGTTCTTTCTTGTGTTAGGCTATCACAAATATTTTAAATTAAAACTTACCACTGACAGAAACAGTCGGCTCTCGTGCCTTTTACATTTAAATCTTTATTACAAACAGTCCCGCGGGTCTTAAAGAACTTTGTTTTTCTACCTCCACAAGATACAAGTGCATATGTTGCCTTGTTTATCTAAAAGTGCACTTTTCTTTGTTTTAAGCCAAAATTTTGTATTGTGAAATTACTACATTTCCGTGTCAATCCATTTTAATTTTTACCGCGAACAAAGCACTGTCACTTTAATTCAGCACAGCAAAAATAGACATTGCTGCAGACGCATCGCTCCTGGAATGCACTGCCAGACCGTAACCGTGTGCAGTGTGAACGCTCTGATCCATTAACATGGGTGCGGAAAAAAATACACACCGCAAACGGAGTATGTGTGAAACAGGCGTTGGTCTGACTATACATTTATGATATCAGTTTCTGCATATGTTTATCTCTGGATGTTTTGTTAAACAGTCCCGCGGGTCTTAAAGAACTTTGTTTTTCTACCTCCACAAGATACAAGTGCATATGTTGCCTTGTTTATCTAAAAGTGCACTTTTCTTTGTTTTAAGCCAAAATTTTGTATTGTGAAATTACTACACTTCCGTGTCAATCCATTTTAATTTTTACCGCGAACAAAGCACTGTCACTTTAATTCAGCACAGCAAAAATAGACATTGCTGCAGACGCATCGCTCCTGGAACGCACTGCCAGACCGTAACCGTGTGCAGTGTGAACGCTCTGATCCGTTAACATGGGTGCGGGAAAAAATACACACCGCAAACGGAGTATGTGTGAAACAGGCGTTGGTCTGACTATACATTTATGATATCAGTTTCTGCATATGTTTATCTCTGGATGTTTTGTGTTCTGACCTGTCCTTGGCCAAGGGAGATGGCGGTCATCTTCTTTGAAAACTTCATGACCTCTGCAAACTTATAGAGGTCAGCAGCGGGGTCGGTACCAGGAGAAAGCACAAAAATGAGAGCGGTGGAAGGTGACGAATCTTTAAACACCACAGACAGGTCTGATGTCTGAGAGACAAGAGAAACATGGTGGAATGAGAGACATGACAAATCAAAACCAAAAACAGTGAGTCATACAGAAAAACATTATTAGTATGACTCAAAAATATGCAAATACCTGCTACAGGGTGAATTCAAATTAGCCTCTGTTTATTTAACATTCTAATGCGAAGTTCTTACATAAACAGTGTTCCGTTAATATCAAAATGCTATTAGATTGTTAACGCTATTATATGATGATATGAGCACAGCGTATATAGAGCACATGTGTGGGTACCTGTGGCTCGATGAAGTTCTGACCCAGCTGTGAAGCCACAAAGTCCTGCAGTCCGTGAGTGAGCCGGTCAGCTCTCAGACAACGCAGAAACAGAAGCTTCTGAAATGAGTCTAAACCACTGTCCCACTCGCCTGGAAGAGGCTCCCTGTTCACATATGCTTATAAACTTAGAATCTAAACCTGACATGCACTATAACAATACTTACAACCTCTAATAGTATGTACAAGTATGTTTGTGCCTACCTGTGTGGCTGGCTGCTGTCGAATATACTCTTGAATGCAGACTCATGTTTGGAGAAGCTCTCTGGCAGGTTACTGAAGGTGGGCAGGGTGCTCAGTGCCAGTATGTCCTGCCAGGCTCTCATGGAGAGCCAGTTTGGAGCAGGATTTGGAGCCTGATGCTGGGGCCGCCCCCCTGATAACAAATATTGCCACTCAGCCTGTACACACACAGACATTCATACACAAATCAAGATATTTCTTTAGTTTGTTATTATTTCTTCCTCACTACAAACACAGAAAATGATATAACAACACGGTGTTAGTTGTTCATTTGTTTTATCACAGCACAATCAAATAAAGCTGGATTTATAGTGGAAGAAATATTAGCATTATTAAAAGCAGCTTGAGTGATAAAGATCAAAAGAAAATAAAGACAGAATTCACTTAATGAACTTGTTTTAAATATCCTTGTGTGGTCTCTGATAAACTGATAATATATATATATATATAAATTGTATCCTTATCCAGTAAATCACAAATAACTGGAAAAGCTATGGGGCCTTTGAATATTGTTGTGGGTAGTGAAAAATGACCTTTTCAGGTTCTTCAGTGCCAAAGGTCAATAATAGAAGGGCATGTTTTCACCTGCTTTCTTTGAGTTGGCAATGCCACTCATAAAAATCCCCAGGAACCACTCCAGAGAGTACTGGTACATGGGGTCCACATTTGACAGATCTGACACACAGAAGAAGAGGATCTGGGCTCTGACAGCCACTGGGACGTATTCCAGACGTGTGGCGTCAATGTCCCTCTCAGTCGCCTCAGCTGCAGTCACTTTAGCCTAATGGTTTGAAAATGTTAAAAAATCACTGATTTGGTATTAGATTTCTACAGCATTAATAGAAATCAGATTTAGCTCTGCACAACCATTTCTTTCAGACCTGAATTTCTTCGGCTTTGACTTTGGAGGCCGCAAGCACTCTTATCAATTCCTCGTCATCAACAGGGTTTCCCTCTGAAGAGCTCAGTCGGAACAGGATCTGATCTTCTATCTCCTTTAATTCCTGTTTCATTTGTGCATTACTCACAATGAGTTGGT
This sequence comes from Sinocyclocheilus grahami, assembly GCF_001515645.1. Taxonomy (NCBI): domain Eukaryota; kingdom Metazoa; phylum Chordata; class Actinopteri; order Cypriniformes; family Cyprinidae; genus Sinocyclocheilus; species Sinocyclocheilus grahami. The sequence continues at coordinate 6,807,182 of NW_015505182.1, forward strand.
TCTTCGCCTTTTCCAGATCAGGTCTCTCTTCAGCTACGAGACAGCCTAGTAGCTGATCCTCTAGCCCACTGTATGAATACGCACAGAAACCCAACACATGTGAAATCCAGAATCTACCTCTCAACCTAAAAGCCCTCATTATGTTCTTGTCTTAAGAAATTTAAGAGCAGCACCTGGGTGAGAGGGTGAAGTTAATGAGAGTCACTTTAGTAGAGATCTCCGGTGAGTAATGTGGGTTGGGCAGCTTAGTGGTGATGTACATCTTGAAGTCGTCATGATAGTGAATGACAGTGTCTCCGAGTTTTAGAACTACGTTGCCTTCATGGGTATATGTCTGAAGAGCATACACTCAAGAAAGTCAGATTTACACTACAGGCAGCTAAGAAATATTATAACAAAAGTTTCATTGAAATCGTCAAACACTGTTCATATTCATGTGGCTGCTGTAGCACATTTTGAGTTTTATTTTATGATTTATTCACACAAAACAGTGATGTATACCTGTCGTAGGAGCACAGGGTCCAACGCAGGGTCTAGCTCCTCCCCAACATTCTCCAGCAAGCAAGGCTTTCCAAAGCGGATAGCATTTTCTAAACTACGCAGGAAGTCTCGGTCACTCAACTTCATCACAGCTAATGTGTTATCACGCTCCTGTGGAAACAGAACAAAAGCAAAGACCATGAGAAAAGGTAGAAACAAAAACTGCATTGGAGTAAATTATTCAGTACAATGCACACAATACTGTTCAAAAGTTTAGGGTCATTAAGATTTTAGTCCCATCTCATCAGCATTTACTGGAATTTTTTGATCAATTATATGCAGCCTGGTGAGCATAAGAGACTTCTTTCAAAAACATAAAAACTTTTGGACACTAGTGCATGATTTAGCTAGTTAGCTTTGTTATCTAAGGTAAAAAAAATGTTTTTAGTATAATAATTCTGTATAATTATTACCATGTTCTTAATCCACTTGTTGGCCTGTCCCTGCGGATCGATAAACAGAGGCCAGCGCTGAGAGTATTGAGTAATTACTCCGTTCTCCACAGAAAGACTATCCTTGGGCAGCCCTGCAATCTACACACAAAAATCACACACGCAAATAAATAAATACACTTAAAATGTTAATAACTAGCACATTTACATAACAAACAGTATTATGTCTATGCACTGAAGTACTTATGTGTCGGTCTCTAACCTGCCAGGAGCGGATCTTGACTTTGTCTCCCAGTGTGCTGATCAGGTTGGGCCGTTCTGTGTGAGGGACTGCCAGTTCTTTAAAACCTCTGAGCCACTCCTCAGCCATCGCTGAACGATATTCTCCCTGCAGAAATCACACATATTTACATCTACTCTCTCTGTGAATCTCACAATTAAATGTTAAAATGAGATTTTTCTGCATTACAGCAACAAGAAAAGTGCTTATTTGTCAAAAAAATTATCTTTAAAAATCTGAAAAATGTCTTTTTATTTTTAGGGTGAAATATGATCTGATTTCGAACAGTGTTTGTAAACAACCACCCTCATAATTAACTCAATCACATATTCAAACATCATTCCACCCAATATGCATTTTCTCTGCCGCACTCCCACACACTCACAGTGAAGGGTCCGAGGTAAGCTACGTATCCTGCAGCGAGCAGCACATCTCCTGCCACGTTATTCACCATGTACTCCAGCTGCTGAACGGTCTCTCTCCAGCGCACCTTCTCATCAGCCAGTCCACCAATCAGCTGCCACACACAACAACATCCTGTGTCTGAACCACCATGTGCTCAATATAAACTCAAAGTATAGCAAACTTCTACAAAACATATTCACAAGTCATCTATTTCATACTGATGCAAATCAGGCTGGCATGATAAAGTGGTAAGTTTGACAGGCCAATGTCCCAGTGAAATAAATGCAAAATGAAATAGTTTTTCTCCACTCACCTTATCTGCACGGATCAATCTGTTCTCACACAGTTGACATTTGGCATCTAGCTCGTCTCTCTTGGTCAGGCATTCATGATACTTGGCCTGCAGTGTAGCAATGCCCTCCTCTACAGCTGCTAGTTTCTCCTTCGCATCATCCAGAATGCGTTGTGTTACATCCAGATCCTCCTGAGCTTCCTGCAAGGCTTGCTGCTCACACGCACACATAGAAATGAATTAATATAATTATTAAATTAGCCTCAGTTTTGGTCTGTTCACAAAAACTTCAACATGCTGCTGAACAGCTTTAGGCAGAAAAGTGCTTAAAATGTTGTAATTACAGACAGATATAAAAAAAAAAAAAGGGAATGAACACTGAAGGAGATTTAAGCTAAACAATGGATTTAGCAGAAAGGAATCAAGCTCCTACCCGTTTGGGCTCTACAGCTCTGGCCACAAAATGGTACACATGCATTGCTCGCACCCACTGACAGATGGAAGTACAGGCTTTGGACACCTTGGCAATTGAGTCAGTCTGGAACTCTGGGTTGTCAATGTAAGGCTGCACTAGTTTGATCACAGAATCTGGGATGTTGTCCTGTGGGATAAAAGACCAGAGCAATGGAAATTATACACTTCGGGCTTAAATGTTTCAGTTAATATTTATAATGCCATGAAGATTTTGAATTTGTACTAAAAATCGTACAATGTTTGGGCTCTGTAAAATTTTTAATCTTTTTCAAACAAACCAAAGACTTTTATGCTCATCAAAACGGCATTTATTTGATATAAAATACAGTTAAAAGAGTAATATTGTGAAATATTATTACAATTTAAAATAATTGTTTTCAACTTTAATATATTTTAAAATGAAATTAATTTCTGTGACTGCAAAGCTGAATTCTCAGCGGCTATTAACCCAGTGTCACATTATGCTTCAGAAATCATTCTGAATGATTCTAAAACTAATCATATCTGATTTCGGGCACAAGAAACATTTCTTATTATCATCAGTGTACATTAACATTTATTTTATACTAAGTACAGTTCAAATCTATTAACATATTTATTGACATATCGCTTGAAACTTACTGATGTAGCATTTGGACCAATCAGACACACATTTGTTCATTAGATTAACAAATAATCACAGACCCGTCACCCAATAAACATACTGGGTGCCAGCATGTCTGGGAACGACCGCAGGCCCCTGGTTACCATGGCAACCAGGACCCCTCAGCCAGATCAGATAAACTTTTACGACCTAAAAGTATGTAGAGAAAATCAACTCTTACTCAAGTCTCTCTAAAACAGACACATAATGCCCATAAAAATGGACTCTTTTTCAAGTGTTTCAATTTAGCAGACTTTAAGTAGGCCTATACCAGTTTAGAATACTAAAAGTACAATTGCAGGTCATTTTTATTAAGTACATAAATATGTTAATGTATTTGTAGTACAATTCGCATGAAATAAACGTATTTCAAACACATTTTAGTATATTTATTTTCACTAGGGACACAGTAAACAAAAAGGGACATGGTTATATTACCCACATACAAAATCCGCATCTCACCTTGTCAAACTTGAAGAGACCGTCCAGAAATTTTCCTGGATCCTGCAGAAGACCCTTTCCTGCATCCCAGTAGTCATCAACCTTCTCTCCGAGCTTCTCTCCTGCAACTTTCTTGGGTTTGATACCCTTCAGGATACAGACAGCTTCTATAACCAGCTTCACTCCTTGAGGAGGCCTCTGCAGAGCCCGCACCTACAGTATATCAAACACACACACACACACACCTCCTTGTGAGCTGGCATGACCTGAACTTTGTGGTATTTTGGACAGATGTTAACAGAAAATATGATGTATGCACCTCAACGACATCATTCTTTTTCAGCGACTTCAGGCTATTGAGGGCAGCATCCAAAGCAGGAAGCGCTTCATCCAGATCTTTCTGAGCATCATCAGCGATGGCCTGTGCCACACGAGCCTTTTCAGTGGCCTTAGCCTCCTCAGCCTGCACCGCTACACGGGTCTCCTCAGCTACCACTGTATCTTCCTACACACACACACACACACACATATATATCTCAGGCAACAAAAATCAATCTGGAATTTTATTCATTCATGTTTGCCTTCCTAACTTTTTTATTTTTGCTGTTTTATTCACTTTTATTTTCTCCATGGTGATCACAGTGTCCTTGGCTGCTTCCTCCAGCTGAGGCCTCATCATCTCCAACTCTTCCTGCATCTTGCTCACATCCTCTGCTGTACTCAGCAGCTACACACATACACGTACAATCATAAACATGTTTGTAGATCATGTAGAATGTGTAGGAAGAATAAGCCATTTCCTAAATCACCTTATCCAGGCCTGTTTTCATTCTCTGTCGAGCGCTGTGTAGCTCCTGCTTCTTCTGGCCAATCAGAGATGAGAAGATGCTGAGGAGCTCCAGGTAACTCTTAGGAGTGACGTAGTTGTGGCGGGAAAGTTCAGCCAAGTACTGCTCACACTTCCTGGACACCATTTGATGGATCTCAACACACATCAGTGCCTGTAAAGAGAGACAACAGGTCAGTTTTACGATCTTGTATACACTTACACATGCATCACACACTTTTACTGACCAGGCTTTGGATGGCCGTAGGGCTGGCCTCCAGTTCTGGAAGCTCATTGAGGAAAGATGTTGCTACAGACTGTAGTGCCTCCTGTGGCCATGCGCTGAACCAGTCAATTGTGCAGCAGTTGACCAGTGAGGGGAACTGCCTGAGGCGAGCCCGGAACACTTCCCCTACTGGACTGTAGATGGAGACAGAGAACAGAGGTCTTGAGACTCAGTTTCCAACTGTTTACTGTATGTTTCAAGCTGAAATATTATGGCATATCATTCTAACAAATGGGACAACAGACGAAAAAAATCTAGCTTTACACTAGATCTCTGCAACAGTTCTGAACAGTGTATTTGTAGCATTGAAGTATCAACAGAAGTATTAATATAAAGATAAACCTCATGCAGAGAACAGTGTGGATGTTGCTACGGACTCTTTTGATGTAGGCTGCCATGAGGTTTGCTTTTGTGGGCTGCTGGCCCATGTCCTGAACCACAGGTTTCATGGCAGTCAGGATCCGTTCCTGCTCCTCTGAAGTATAAAGATTGGGCACATCGCCGGAGTTCAGGATGCTATTCACATCCTCCAGGAAAGATTCACTCTTAATCTGAAAACCGGCAGGTAAGACAGAAGAAATGTGTTAAAGACTTGAACAGCAAGTTGTTGTGTGTTTGTGTCAATGTGATTTTCCTGCAAATACTGTAAATCTTTTAGGAACATAGGAAGATTTCTAAAGGATCATGTGACACTGAAGACAGGAGCAATGGCTGCTGAAAATTCAGCTTTGCCATCACAGGAATAAATTACATTTTAAAATTATTACTGTGTTTACTATTTCTGATCAAATAAAAACAGCTTTAGTGAGCATAAGAGACTTCTTTAATAAACATCAACAATAAAAATCTTATGATTCCAACCTTTCGAACATTATATCTGGTATATAATGTGAAAATGTTTATAATCTGTGAACTCACCTGTGTATCTACAAACAGGAAGGTGATTTGCACATTCTGCAGACCAGCCTTTAGCATGATGCTTTTGATGTCCTCTCTCCACTCTAGGAAGCCATAATTCTTGGAGAGTTCAATCTGGAAGCACTCATATTCAGATCTGACAATATAAGGACAGTCACCATCAGAAAATCTGTGTTCAACTGAAGCCACAGATGAGGTCTTTAATTTGGTCTATCACTCTTGGATGGTTTCCAAATGGACATATGAATGAATGACTGAATGTTCAACATGATGCTGGGATATAATAGCAGGATTTATACTGTAATCATTTCTTTGTGGGTGGCCATGTATAAAGACATTTTCAAACATATTAACTAAAGTTTAAGATCTGTCTAGTGCTTACTTTCAGATGTTGCCCCTTAAACACATTCTAGCAATAACTTGAAAAAAAAACATGTTTTCCTTGTGTATAAATACTGTGTCTATTGTCAAATGATGTGTTTGTATTATATATGTCAGTTTATTAGATGTGTTCAAATAGTTGGTACTTGGAACATTGCTCGCGTATGTGTTCAAGGCATGACATAATAATTCTTTTCAGTTCTACATGGGTGGCAGAGCAAAAAGTTTACAGGCAAGGATCATTTTAACAAAAGTATTGATGTCAAAATTGTTAAGGTTTAAACAGTTTCAATTCGGTGGGTCAGTGTAACTTCTGGTTTTGATAAAATAAAACCTTATTCAACTGACTCACATTAGTGATGCTAATTATATTTTAAGGGTTCAGCATAACAACTCTTTAGCTCTCACATGTGTGTCGCAAGCCTGGTAAGTGACTGGCGTCCACTGCCACCAACTCCTAACAGCAAAGCGTTCCCCAGGGGCTGGCGCAGGATACGGCTGATACGACACACATGCTGTATGGCGTCCATGAACAGCACCAGCTTCATCTTAGTGGTGCTGGTCTGGTTATAATCATCCATGTACTCCTCCATCACACTGGCCAGCTGTATTAGTGGATACAGAACAAGACTTAAAAAAAACCCTTTTGATTCAAAAAACAACTATTTTATGCTAAATACTTGCCAAGGCAAGCAAAATGCCAAAAAATAAAGACGTTATATTTTAACAATGAGTGGCTGCCCAAACAAAAGTCTGATCCAGGATTATTATTGTAAAGAAAAAAAATCACTTGAAATAAAATGAACATGAACTGAAATGAAATATATAAAAAAAATCAACTTATTTTATTTCAGCTGGCTGCCAAGGCAACAGTTCTAATTTTCGTTTAAAGTACTAAAACAGTTGCAATAAATAAACTAAAAACAAAATCTTAATAAACTCACTATATATACATGCATATATACATACACACACACACACACACACACACATATATATATATATATATATGTATGTATATTTGATATCAAAAGTTTTCATCAAAGTTGTCCTAAAACAAAAACAATACCCGTTCTTGTCTTAGGACAACTTTGATGAACTTTTTTGATCCACTTCAAATGTTGACTACTTTATATACTGTATATACTCTAATAGTATATCACTCAAAATAAAATAACACAGAAATGCAGAATGGGGAATGGACACAGAAATGTAGTATCCACACAACTTGAGGCATTATTGATATGTGTAGCAGCCAAGCACCACTAACATGTAACCGAATCAATACAAGGCAATATAAGCCTTGTACCTTTTCTACATCTTCAATCAGCCGGTAGACCTTGACAGCCCCTGGGAACATGAAGTCCCCATATAGGACTGGCTGGTACGGGACCACCTCCTCAATCTTGCACCCAAACTCCTGTATGTGAGTGTGGAGGAGTTGGTCAAACCACTTCCTGTCCTCATTGCTGACCAGTCGATCCTGGAACACCCTGCAGCTCTCATGATACCAAAGCTGCAATAGCTGTATTTTATTCTGAGTAAACAGAGATGATACAAAAGATTTTATTAAGATTTGAATAGATAACACATGAAATATCTAAAAAAAACTGAGACTTAATGGTGGTACCTCTATTTTCCCAGCCTCTGCCATCAGGATGCCCTGGAAGACTTTTGAGAGGTCCCTTAGGTTGAACGTATAGTGGGATTTAGCAGGTGTGGGTAGGAGAGCAGAGGTAAGAGTGGAGTACACCCTGATGGTTGCATCTACTAGTGGCTCATTGAATGGTTTAATTTCTGGAAATTTCTCTAGAAATCATAGACGCAAAATTAGTTTGTGTGAGAAAATCCATTTAGCAAGTGAGACATATACAGTATAAGCTCAATATTTCTCATTACAGAAATATATTAGTAAATAACTTATTAGTATATTAGTATAACTTATATTTGTAAATATCAATAAGAAATGTGACATTTAGTGGTTTAGTCTTTCTCTTCGTTCTGTCTGTCTGTCTATCTTTCTGTTTCTCTCCCTGTATCAAGCTTACTGCCTGGGTCCTTTTTACTCATATTTCCATCTGTAAAAAAAATAAATAAAATAAACAAATCAAAACATCAATAACATCATTTAAAATGTTACCAAAGCTTATGACAGATGTTTCCTGTTGAAAACCCACATTGAAATACATTCATATCTAGATGCCCACATGATGACTGTCACTCACCCATCCAGCTCCCCAGGATGGTGGAAAAGATCTTCTTCTTGCTGATGTCCTCCATTTCAGTGAAGGACAGGAAGTTGAAGTGGCGTGTGAAGCGTTGAGTGATGGGGTTCCTGCCGCCACCAGGAGGGCCCATGGCACACGCAAAGTTTATGTCAACAATGTTTTTTAAGGTGCCTGTTAAACACCGAGGATGAATCAGAGTTTGTACAAAGTATTTTTGTGCACTATCATTCAGGAATGCTGCTTAATATGTTTGTGGAAACCATGGACTCTTTGATTAACAGAATGACCAAAACAACATAATTTATGTGAAATAGAAACCTTTCTGTCGCTTTTGCTCACTTTAATGCATCTTTGTTGAATAAAAGCATTAATTTCTTTAAAAAAAACAGATCAACCCAACTTTTTAAACACACCTATCTGTTTTCTGTCATACCAGCCTCCGTGATCCATCCACTGGCGCAGCAGTTCAATGGGAGGCTGAGCTCCATATGTTTCCAGCATGGGCATGTTCAGATCATCAATAAAGAAAATAAAATATTTTCCCAAAGGAGGCCCAAACACACCTTTACGTCTGCAAGTAAGATTTGTGTATATACTAAAAATCTAGTAATATGTACAGAGAAAAAATGTATCAGTAACAGACTGATGAGAGGAAGAGACAGTGGAAGAACCTTCTGTCAAGTTTGCTGTCGATATAGTCTTGAGTCTGGTTGGCTGAGGTGCGAGCAGAGAACATTAGGAAGTGAGTGATGTATTCAGCAGGCATGTTCTTGAGAAGCTTGTCTGATATGGTCAGGGTCTTTCCTGTGCCAGTTGGCCCAATGCACAAGACCTGACAAATCAAAAGAGGAAACAAGCTTAGCAGCACATGCATATGACATTAAGTTAGCTGCATGTAGACTGAAAGTCAAAACTACCCACAGGCTTCTTATTGGAAAGCAGCATGTCTGTCAGGAAGGACATGCGAACAGTGTCGACTGTGGGCACAATGATGTCAGAGTAGCTAGTTTCTGGGGTGATGACCACTTTCTGTGCATATTTCATCCAATTGACCCATTGAACCTGAAGCATTTGAATAATCAAATGAATGAATGTTTATTGTATCATTTGAAAATGATTTCATTTCTTTTAATCAAAAGTACCTCAAAACTGTTTTGTAAATTAATTTCAATATTCCAGAAAACATTCTCACCTTCCTCTCTTTTCCATCCTCCTCCTCCTCCTCATCAAAACAACTTATTCCTGCATCATCTAAATGGTAATCGTATACTAGTCCCTCCTCAGGGAAACACAAATGGACCTGAAAAACAAACAAACGAGGTTTGCAAAATGCAGCTCTAAACTTACAAAAAAAGCAATACAATTATTTGAATACTCTGTGGCACTTCTGTTTAATTATCTACAGATGTAAATCATTGCTGATAGCACTGAGCTTCATGATAAATTTATGCTACTATTGACCTTTTCTTCAACCATCTTGCTCCTGAGCCATGAACTGAAACGTTGGCAGCTGGCAGCGTCACCTGTAGCTCCAACACTCCATATGAGTGAAAAGATAAACCAGGGCTCAATCAGCTCCTGCAGCCGAGACAGTTTCTCCTGGGAAGGGGGCTTCTTACCCTGACCACACACACAAAACTGAGTTTAGCCATGAATAAATTAGTTTAACCACTGTAATACTAAAAAGTTATTTGACCTCCCGTGGGATGAAGGGCTGAAAGAAACAGTCCATCAGTTTGAGCAGAGAGCAGGTAAGATTGCTGTCCATGGAGGTGATCACCTCCTTCACTGATTTTCTGACAAATTGGATGGAGTCCTGAGGCAGCACATAACAACATCTCAAAACCTTGATAGACAATGAACTACATACCTTACAATATGTTCACTTTTATTTGATCAACATATTTTGATCAGGGTGTAGACTTCATAAACTAAAGTGCTTTTAATTCAATTTACAGTATTTAATTTAAAAATAAAAAAACACTACAGGACCAATCACCTGTAAGAACCTAGTGAAGAGAGAGTTGAGTTGATCTGTGTAGGGCTGAAACATGTCAGGGATCGTGCGGAGCCAACATTCTGTGAATGGAGTCAGACCCAAAATACTGGGCTCAAGATATACCATGCCACAGCGAGAAACCGTGGCAGGAGATGCCACTGCCAAATCCTGCACCTCAAACATCATAGTCATCTCCTGAGGACCAAAAAATTGTCCGAAAAACAAAGAAAATTATTCTAGTTACACAAAGGAGGTACAACACTGAGAGCTATTAGCAGAAATTCTCATACGTCAGAGAGTTTGATGATCTCTCCAGAGCTTAGACACAGTTTCTTGTTGTCATCCAGAACCGTGTTCATGTTCTCAATCCACACAGCATCCACAGGTCCATCAAACATGTACCACTTCTTCTCCTGGTCCATGGAGACAGCTCCATCCCGAATGAGACAAGACAGTATACCATCTGTCCTGTAATTTAACAGTTTGTGTACTTTTAACAACCTGCACAGTCTTTTTTTTTTTTTGTGAGATCTTTAAGGGGGCATCGGATGCCAATTTTCCATAAGTTGGTTTGATTCTTTAGGGTCTTCATGAAATGTCTGCAACATACTTTGGTGAAAATTCCCCAATTGTCGTCTAAAACAATACCTTTGTACCTTGTCAGAAGCAGCTCTGTTCACAGCGATCCATTTTGGTGCATGTCTCTTTAAATGATAATGAGCTACTGCTCACCCCGCCCCTCTCTTCCATTTTTTGTGTATTCAGAAACAAAACAAAAATAAAACTAATCCACTGTGTCCTCAGTGGCTCTGATGTTAGGAGAAAATTAAGGCTCTTATGTTCACTTTTACATCCAACTTCAAAACACCTGCATTGCTTACAAGATATTGTTGTCGCTAAAGCTGCTCTAGCCAGACAAAATGTCAGACAGCGTACAACTGGCTGAGGGCTGAAATATGCTAATATGGGACAGTTCATCAGTGGTTATGGGCGGGGCCTGAGCACTATGACATCATATTGCTCAGAAACTCAAAACGGCTTGATAATTGAGGCTGTTTAGGTTTTTTGGGGATTAAAAAAAGGAGTGAATGGATTTTTATTATTGTAGAGTGGTTGTGTCCACACACTGCTAATATGCAAACACCATGTAAAAGTGAATTTTGCATCCGATTATTCTAAGATTGGATAGTATAAACTCAGGTCAACAAAGCGCAACCAGAGCACTGCCCAGGAGGCTACATCAACCTGTACAGTACTGTTATTACAATAAATCCAGAGTGCACTCACCATTCATGAGTAAGCTGATCAAATTCTCCATAAAGCTGCCCCATAGTGATGGATTTGGGGTTGAGCACGTAGGTCTGTACAGACTCATATACTCCTCCACTAACTGAGGGTTGGCCTTTCAGGGCTGTCATTGCTGCTCCCAGCACTTCATAACACTGTAAGTATGTGAGAGTGTATATAAGCGAATTCCAAAATTAGAATTTGCCATTTTTGTTGCAGCTTGTTAATTTGTGCACTGGTTTGTGTATTAGTGAAGCTTACCTTTGTTTTACCAGAGCCTGATGGTCCTACCAACATTAGACCGTGTCTGACAACAGTGGTCTCATATAATTGAATACACTTGGTTATAAACCCTGCAAGACAAGAAAAACACTAAAAATGAATTTGCTGACTAACCAATTTAGCATTTAATATGACTTTTTTCCCAAAATTATAGTGCTGGAGCAAATAGACATCAAAAATATTTAGAGCTAACTGATAATAATTCTACATAATCAATTCGGTAAGAAATATGATTTGCTATTGTTTTCTTATAAATCACATAATTCTACCGCACACTCACCATCCACATCTTTAAGGCATTTGATTGCACAGACATTCCTGATGGACTCTTCTAGGGTACCATAGTCTATTGGCTCTTCACGGATCTTGGGGAAGAGGTCGGACACAATGCCATTGAAGAGCTTGAGGTCGTCCTGAAGGAACTTTGGTACATTGACATCTCTGATGGCACGCAGGCATATCAGCTCCTGAATAAATCATACAATTCGTTCAGTAGCAGATGGTTTTATATCTGTGGTGCTTAAAGAAGAGATTAAACTGCAGAAAAAAGTTCAATAACTTTTATAGAATACTGCAGAGCAAACATGCATACAAATATTGTGTATCATCAAACCTCATTCATATCAGGATTTTCCCTCTTCAAGTTTCCAGCAGCAGAGATCACAGTTTTTACAGCTCTCATCCCAAAATCATAGTGGTCCTAATTGCAACATGCAACAAAGTGAATTTTACACAAAACAAATAGATGAAGTCTGGATGAACAAGCAGAACAAACAGAAGCAGCAAGCAAAGCCTATTTTTCTTCTTTTTCAGTTTTCTTTTCTGACTGTTTCTATATGAAATCCCCCCCCCCCCCCCCCCCACCCCCCAATACACCATCACACAACAAACCTAAGACCGGAGCGTGTGTT
>NW_015505182.1:6820028-6842293 GCF_001515645.1 Sinocyclocheilus grahami
TTTAACCCCCCCCCCCCCCCCCCCAACATAGCTGCACTAATGCCATAAAAGTCAAACCTGTGAGCTGAGCTGTTCCGAGGACAGTTTGAAGGTGCTGGTGATTTTTTTGGACAATATTTTGGCATCACTGAAACCGAATGAGTAAAGAGAGATCTCTGCTATCATGGCGTAATCAGGGATCATCATTGCCACGGGACGGAATAGAGCCTAAGGAACACATACAGTACAGTATCAATCAGTCTTTTTTATTTTGAGCTTTTACATTGCTGCTGGTGAATTCCATACATTTAAATTACCTTTAAATTATCTGGTAGTTCAGTTCGACCAGCATAACCAGGATTCATAGTGATGAAGACTGCACAGGATGGAACAAGAGAGATTTCCATGCCTTCAAATACAAATTTCTTCACCTGAACACAACAAACAGGACATCAGGGTTTTCCACAAATTTTTACCAATGAATTTTCATGATTTTCTAGTCTATAAAAATAAGGATAATAATTAAAAATAATTTATTAGATATGATGTATGAAAGTTATGTTCCAAAAAAACATTCCTTCTGTCCTTAACATGCACGTATGATAGTGTTTAAATAGTAGGCCTCAAGTGTGTGATTTTACTCACTCTTTGCTGCTGGGCTTTTTGGATGGTTGTGATCTGTTGAGCCACAACTGATAAAACCTCCACATCAATTCGATTGAATTCATCAAAGCAGGCCCAGGCCCCTGAACTAGCTAAGCCTTTGAGGAACTTGCCCATAGCTATGAAGTCCAGCTGATCAGAGCAGTTAAAAACTACAGTCTGGATGGCCAGAGCTTTGCCCAGGTCTTTAGTGGTCTCTGTCTTTCCTGTACCGGCAGGGCCTGCTGGGGCACCTCCAAACTTTAAGTGAAGCGCACCAGTCAGGGTGAGGTAGCACCTGTGTGATGGACAAACATCGTATATCATTTTAATTTCTAGCAAAGAAAGTATCCTGTAAAATACTTTTCTTTGAAAAGCATATGTACAGCTACATATAAATGAAGTTCAGTTTTCCAAATGTCACCTGTCTGTCAATGGAGTGATAACAAGTCGTCCTGAGTTACCAAGGTACTCATAACCATACAAGAACTCAGCATTCACTGCTCTGATGTACAGGTCATCGCGCCAGTAATATCTATGAAAACACAAACACTAACACGTGTACTGTAAACTGATGTCTCTCTCTCTCTCTCGCTCTCTCTATATATATACACACACGCACACACACACATATTACTACTTTTACAATACTGCTATTATAATGTTACAAACAATTTATATATATATATATATATTGATTTTATATTGTATAACCTCAGTTGGCTGATCCACTCAAAGTCATTGACACTGGAAACTTTCTCCTCAACCAGCTTTGCTGCCACATCTTTAGCATGCACTTCGATCACAATGAGTGCTGAGAGTACCCCCCGCTGCATCTTTGACAGACGACCCCGCACCAGCTGCACCAAATCTCCCAACTGTTTGGGCATATACAAACACACACTTTAACTTACATCCAATGATTCCTCATCAGAATTTACAACATTGTAATGCACAAAACATCCCCAGGAATGTTTAATTGTTTGCACTGTTGTAAACAGTGCGCACCTGTGTCTGTAGCTGTGGATAAAGCCGATCTGCAAGGTCTCCCTTATCCAGAGACTCTGACACCTCTTGGGTCCAAAATGTTTGACAGCCAGCGATCACCACCTGCCCAGGCCAGGACAACACCCACTCTGTACGAGGACGCTGCAGGCAGGGTTGAGACTTTATAACAAAACATTCACTGACAACATAAACTACTTGTTATTATAAGACGCATTGTATTTAGGCTGTAACAAAAAATCTAGTGCACTCTGGAAATCTATGGGGATTCATACTGATTAAAGGGCCATTTACATAAAACAAACAAAAAAGTTGTTTTAGCTATGCACTTTGTTAAAAATCACTGACTTGACATTTTCAAAATAAGAAACAACACTTACCTCTACATAGGTTTGCAGTGAACGACTAATGTTGTCTCTTACACTGGCCTTCATGGAGTTCTCCACTTCCCGCAACCAATGCTCCACATTCCCAGAAGGAGACACAGGGACGGACAACTGGACTTCCTCTCCTTCAGCAGAGTACATGTGTGTGATCAGCAGATCTGACTGGAACTGGAGCTGCATGTTGTACAACATATTTCAGAATTTCAGACATTAAATGAAACACTATATGTGACTCTGGACCACAAAACCAGTCATAAGTGTCCGTTTTTTTGAAATTGAGATTTATACATCATATGAAAGCTGAATAATTAAGCTTTCCATTTATGTATGGTTTGTTAGGATAGGAAAAAGTTTTGATATATTAACGGTAGAAAATGTAAAAAATATCTTCATGGAACATGATCTTTACTTAATATCCTAATGATTTCCAGCATAAAAGAAAAATCAAGAATTTTAACCCATACAATGTATTGTTGGCTATTGCTACAAATATACTCGTGCTACTTATGACTAGTTTTGTGGTCCACGGTCAGATATTATATAAACTAAAATAATATTTTCTACCGTGCTAATAATATAGTAAACATATTACAGCAAATCATATCTGATGTATGCAAAAGAGGACTCACCCGGGCAACATTCTCAAAGCATTTGCGGAGATGTGGCTGCACTGCTGTTGGATCTTTAGTCTGAGATAAAATCTCCAGCAACTCATCATCTGATAAAAAGTAAAATCTACAACCAGACAACAAGAGAGTTCTTAAATAATTGCTTCAACAACTATAATGACCCTGCAGAGTTAGATTTAACTTTAAAGCACTAAGAAATTAAACAAAATGTTAAATGGCAAATTATTGTTTAATGAATTGCCCTGGGCCTTCCCTACTGTTGAATGAAACCATAAAAACTGATCATTTTTACCTGGGGAAGGCACTTCGTTTGGTCTCCAGGTATTCACTCAGTCCTTTCTGCACGAGCTCCAGTAAATTGTTACAGTCTTTGAGACTAGCCAATAGACGTGGTTCGGGACACACCTCAATCACCTGGACTCATAAAGACAATCACATCTCAATTCTTTGGTGAACCACTGACAAATCAAATATAGTATGATTAAGTAGTTTGACCATGCTCACCTTATTGTTATCATGGGCAGCCTTCATGATCTTCCTCCAGGTGCGTTCCATGGTCAGATACCTCTTCCCTTCCATAGGCAGCTGACGGTTGATGTCATCAGAGCTGAAAATAGGTTCCATGTACAGCCACGACCGCTGACAGATGAGCCACTCTTCTAATACTTCCTACCAGCAGAATACCACAGTAACACAAATACTTTTAGTTATTGTTTTTGGTGAAGATGCCTACATGCAAACTAAACAAACAATCCAAAAGTACCTCACCTTGTGGATTTCAGAATCAAACCTGCAGGATGATTGGCTTACCTGTGTCATTTTCAATTTACTTTCCCATTTGCTGATTCTCTCCTCAAAGGGTTTTTTATATGGGGAGAAGGCCATGCTCTGAGTCATTACAATGTGGTCATCCAGGAGCTGAGAAGCTTCGTCTGGGCTCTTCAAGATGTAAGTTCCTGTCTCCTTATAAGGCATCACCTCAAACATCACTGTTGACCATTCCTCCTCCATCTTTATCAGAGCCTATGTATGAGAGCAAAAAATACTGTCATATGACATAAAATGTCTGTGGAATTGTTCTGTTATGCAATTCAGGAAAAAATATCAACCAGCAAAAATGTTCCTGTGATATTGTTAATTTGTATAATTTATCGAAGGGCTAGAAAATATCCCATTAAATATGAGTTTAGTGCCTCTAGAGTCAATGTCTTGACCTCAAGCAGCCAGAATTTTGAATTACGATATGATATCAGCCACAAATGTACAGACACCCCTACTGTAGCTTTGGAATGCAGTGAGCCCCATGGTGCAGCTCCACCACTGGGCTTAGTGGGTCATGCAGCGCTGCTCCACTTCTGGCCTTAATGGTCCTTGTGGTGTAGCACTACCTCAGGGCTCAATAAACCTTAACAAATGATCCCACAATGTATTGTAATTTCTCATTAAAAAATAAATTCTAATTGATTTTTTATATTTGCTGATTAAATTTAAAGGAGCAATTCACCACTGACAAGATGAGCTTGTGAAAAAACTTGGCTGTCTATGAAGAAGAAACGCAATAAATAAATAAAAAATGCGGAAGTACAAGCTGTAGTTTTAACAAAAGCCCTGGAGCTGTCAAAAGTCCACTAGGTGATGCAAAATGTCAACTTTGAGTCATCTGGCGGCCTTTTACTGACAAATAAATGGAGATATCTGGGTGCAGGTAACACGGAGAAAGAGTATACATCGCTTATTTTCATATACTACCAAACACACAGTGTTCTTATGTGCCTCATGAATACAAAATGCATCTGAAAAACAACTCCATGGGACAAATATTGCACTCACTTGCTCAATAGCATATTCTTTTCCAGCCTCCTGAGCCACTTGGGTGATTTTCTCCGCATGATTTTGTAGGCCCAGCTCCAGACAAAGGGAAAAGGTGAGGTTCGCTGTAGACTTAATATTCATGTTAATACGTTCAGAAAGAAGTTCCCAGTGGCGGTTCCGCATGCCAGGATTCCTCAGGCCCCGGATCAGAGGAATGAATGGACGGAAATCTTCAATCTTAGTCCGGATTTCAGATGCCACTTCTTGACAGGCTGAATAGAGAGTCAATAATGATAAAAACATGTTATGAACAGTATGATACAAACACATAATACATATGTCTAAACCACAGATTTTCCTTCTCCTTTTGTATTTATGAAAATTTTTGCTTCACTTATAAAACAGGAAAACATATCTCATTCTTGATGCTAGGTATGACACAAAAACATACAATATTTGTTTGTGTCCTCTAACATTGTTTCCTACTCACCAGGAATGTCTTTAAACTGTTTGACACACTGGTGCATAGTCTTGTAAGCATCATTGACATTATACTCCAATTGTTCAGGGTTGATGGCTGACAGCGGGTCATTGAGCCAGCTTTCATGCCAACGCAGCCAATCAGATGTTGTCTTCCACAGGTCATAAAATGGCTGAAACTCTTTGTTCAGCTTCTGTAGCTCGGTGTACTACAGCACAACCATAAAACATATTTATGAGTATGGTCTCATTAATGTCATAGAACGACAATAATAAAACAATGAATCACTACACAGAAATTTGTGTGTAGAGTTAACCTACATTAGAGACTGGTTTGCCAAAGAGTCGTTCGCGGTTGTTGTAAAGCTGTGCCATTTCCTGACACTCTTTCAGCTGCTTGCTCACTCTCCGCACCTCATTTGCCACCTCATGCGCTCGCCCAAGGTTTGTGTAACCAGATAATCCAGCCACCGTCATCTGAAAATGAAGAGAGGTGACTTAATTGCAATGCCCAGAGTGACCATCTATTCCAGGGAAAACGTCTCATTCTTGACTTTATGAGTCTAACCTGCAGGACATTCAAGAGATCCAGGAAGCTGTTTTGGTCGACAAGCTGGATCTTAAGGAAGCGTTCTTCATCCTCAGCATGTTGGGCTTTCACTCTCTCCATCTGGTTCAGGATCATCCAGGGCCAGGCCATTGCTGTCCACCTACACAACATTTAGTATTTAGGAGCTCAGCTACTGAAGAAATGTGATATAGATGTGTAGAATGGCTGATTTTAGATTAGTTAAAAGCAACCGTGTTAAAACACTATTTATTTCAATGTCGAGGCAATGATGAACTCACTTCTCATTGACATCCTCATCGGAGAGACTGTAGAAGAATTCATCTATTAGATCATAATCAGACATAGCTTTGGACAAACACTCCTGCAGGAGGCCATTAGCAGAGGAAGACAGAGAAAAAAAGTCATTCAGCATTAAATGCAACAATGCAATGAGGATTTTTAAGCTTTAATCAACTTTAAACAACAGATGCTTGATGATACAGATACAGATGGCATACCGGATCATTTAATCATTTGACAAAGTACAAAAAAGTCATTTACAAAGCAAGACAAGTACTATCAAAATTAGGAAGATGTGGCCAGTGAGTATTGCATGTGCTCTGATATGCCACATGGTGGCACAATTTTCTGTCACTTCTCCACTATCCATTCCCAATAAAGGCAAAACACAAAGGATCTCGTTAATAATAAACAATAAAACAGTGACTGTACTTCATGTGCTTTGAGTTGCTCAGGGAGTAATTTCATCCATTCTCTCTGCTCTATGAGCTCCTCAATGCAGCTAGGTTTCTCTGACAGCTTTCTGCTGATGGCTTTACACTCCGTACTTGCCTGAAACACACACAATATTACATAACAGCGATACTGTCAGACTTGATAAAAATGTTACTAGTCCTTATGAACACTGACTCACATCCTGTATCTGTTGACGTAACCTCAGAGCGAGTCGGTCCAGCACTGCACTGGCGAGGTCTCTGCGTTTCTTCACCAGGCTTTGCCGAACGGCCTCCATGCTGACCTCGAAGGGACCGATGATGATTCCGGAAGGGATGGACTGATTTAAAAGTTCCATCTCCCTCAGGTGCTCCAGAACTTCCTGCTTCACTTCCTGAACGGTCTGGTTCTCCTGACTGTGCAACCTTCGAGACACAAAAATATAAGCAGAAGGACAATCCTTTCTCTGTAGTGTATAACAATGCATAGTATATTGGTCTCTCAGTTCATAAAAAAAACCTAGCAAACAATATAGAGATTTACTGCAGAAAAGTGTTGATATCTGAATTGTGGAGCTCAAGGTGGCATTCATATTCACAGGCGTAGGATCTGAGAGGTATGATGGCCTGTTTCAGGGCTAAACTGATGCGCTCCCTCAGATTGTTGACATCAGGTTCCCACAAGGCCACTGTATCTAATACATATCCAATGACGAGCAGGTTCTTCATTACAAACTGAGAGAATGGGAAGGAACAAAAACAGAACAAAGCCTTCAGAAATATAATTGTAATAATTTAAGAAGCATTTTTACCAAATAATTCTGGCTTTGTTTAATAATATAGTAACTAAAAAAAATTCTTCATAAAAATGATTTATGTACAAGCAATAAGATAGGGAACCTTGTCTAGTTGAGGTATGTTGTGTGTGGACAGGATTCCTTTATCAAACAAGTTGATAATGGAGGTCTCAAAGCTCTCTAGAGGAGTGCTGTAACCAACACCAGTCTGATCAAGTACCAAATCCACTAAGAAAAGGGGTTTCTTTTTTGGCCTGCATAAAATAATGTTGGATCATGGATAAGTTACATATAGTATAAAACAACTGCACTCAATTGATCTTATTTAGACCTTGTTTCTTTTGACTCCAAGGCTACCCTTTATCTAAAAGAGTATCTGAAGGCCCTCCTACAGTATCTAAGCTGATGTGTACCTCTTAATACATATGTAAAAAATAAAACAATTTAATGTTGTACAACAACAGAACCACCGATTTAGATTTTAGCATTTAAAGAAAAGAAATGTAATATAAAGCAACATCAAACATAATCCTATAAGCATATTTAAGAAGCAGTAACCAGGATAATGAGAATTCACATACTTGTATGGGCTGTTTATGAGATCAGGGCCCCAGGTCAGATCTTTGGGGCATTGTAGGACATTGTGGCAAGCATCGAGCAATAATTCGGCTAAGCTGGCCAGGGAATCCTGCACCAGGAACCTGAGTGTGTCCTGCTGAATGCTGCGTATCAGTGCCATCAAGCGACAGAGTTTAGACATGTGGTAAACATCCCAGTTGGAAACAGAGAGATTGTACCAGTCACGACTTCCATGCAGACTAGACGAAATCCCAGTACATAAAGTGTCCAGCCATGACTCTTGTAGAAACAATTGGACCTGAAGGAAGACAAAAAGTGTATGATGACACAGAGGCACATTTGTATGTGTACGTGTATAGGTGAAAGTTTGTATACCTGTGCATGTTTCTGAGACTGTGCCGAATCAAACTCCTCCAAGCTAAGTGACTTTGTGAAGCTGACATGAAACAGACTTATTTTTGCCACCCTGTTGCACTCTTCTCTCACTATGGACAGCACAGTGATCACCTCAGGCTTAGTGAGCAGAGTATTAAAGACAAAAGCTGCACGGTTCTTCTCAAAAGGATAGTCAGGCACTGACACAAGGCCTAGAAGGAAAGGAGACAGCACGTTGTTGGTGGGCCCATAAAATAAATCAACAACATAAAATCCCAGACTGTCTGAAAGTCTCCATTCTTTTGATGCCCATTTCTCTACCTTTCTCTGGAACTTTCTCGGGTTCTTTTTGAGGAATTTTGATGTGGGGGAACTCTTCTGGGCTTTCCTGTACCACCTTATCAAAGCACATCCGGTTCATAGTGTGAATGTACTCCAAACGAAGCTCTTCCTCCAGCTCCATCACACACTCCTGTAGACTGTATAGACACATGTGTTTATTGAAAAACAAACTAATTCAGCAGACATCAGTAATTGTTTACATAATTATATGCTGTGTTTTCTGGGATTGCACATCTGGTGTTGATGGAAGGTGCAGATGATTTTTATAGGAAACTCTTAATGTTTTATTTAATGTCTTAATGATCATACATGGGTGCAAAGGAATATATATATATATATATATATACAATTCTTTTTTTACAGTACTATACACCAGTGCCTGAAATTAACTTCTTTTTAAGAGGCAATATATTGTCTGCAGATGCATAAAAATCATATTTTATATGAAACCCCTGGATATTCAGTAAAAAAAAACAAATACACAACTGCTCAATAGTTTGGGGTCTGTAAGATTCTGTAATGTTTTTAAAACACCCTCTTATGCTCACCAAGGATGCGTTTATTTGATCAAAAATACAGTAAAACAGTAATATTCTGATTTTTTTTTACAAATATAAAATAACAGTTTTAATATATTTTAAAATATAATTTATTCCTGTGATGGCAAAGCTGAACATCAGTGCCACACGATGAATAGAAGGTTCAAATGAACAGCGTTTAATTGAAATAGAAATATTTTGTAACATTATAAATGTTTTTATTG
Source organism: Sinocyclocheilus grahami (assembly GCF_001515645.1). Lineage (NCBI taxonomy): Eukaryota > Metazoa > Chordata > Actinopteri > Cypriniformes > Cyprinidae > Sinocyclocheilus > Sinocyclocheilus grahami. The sequence goes on from NW_015505182.1 coordinate 6,829,102, forward strand.
ACATTGTTGAAAAGAAAATCTTACTGACCCCAATTTTTAAAGGTAGTGTATAAAACATATCATTACATGGTATTTTTGGCCCTCATATTTAATTTTTTTTATCTAATTTTATCATCCTCTACACTGACAATTGCATACATTGAAATGTAAAATTATATTTGATCCTATTATTATTTTAATTCTTCTCACTGTTTCAAATGGAGGCCTGGTGTGGAGACTGCATAATTTCTGATGCGTTCTAAACTGGTGGGGTCAAGGGTGGGGGTGCCACTCCAGACTAGCATACAGTCAATGGAAAGATGGTACAAGATCATGGCCTCAGTGTACTGTCTCAAGTCCTGGGCAAACTGGACTCTCTGGGCAAAGACACGTGGGTCCTCTGCACAAAACAGCAGCCTGATCCTGGGAACCCAGTATCGCCCTTCTTGCAGTGACAAAGCCGCTTGGGAAAGAAAGAAAACATAATGAAATAGAAACAGAAGTCAAATATAGTGAATATTGTGGATAGTGAAATAGAAATGCAATGGTTTATGAAAGTTGAAAAACATATGTTTCGAACACTCGAAACATATGTTTTGTGGTTTGCAGCCGATTAGTCTATTAGGTTTGATTAGGTTATTTATATGATATAAAAGTCTCTTTAGTAGGCATTTAAACATTTTTTATTTACTTTCATTCTCTTCTGGGATAAGCCTATTATGTGACAAATGTCATTACTTTCTATTTCAACAAGAAACTCATCAAAATTGGGGGAAAACGTGTTCTTCAAATGGTTTCATGAGGTGTTTAAATTAACCAAGGTTCATATATGGCTATTGAACATGCCTTCTCTCTGTCCTCCATTCAAAGTAGGTTTTCCATCAGAATCTCGAACCCATCCATTACAGTCTGCTTTATGCACCAAGTACTCCTTCTTCTCCAGGCTGTACTGTAGCACCCCAACCAACTGCCAAGAATACTCCAAAGCTGGGCTCTCTGGATCCACTACATGACAAACACATGAAGAACAGACACTTAATTTTTCCCACATGTGCCCATATGGCTCCCACTGGATGGGCTATAAGATGAATTTATTTTTAGAATGAACTACAAGACTGATGATGGGATCCATTCGACTACAATATGTCAGGTATTTCCAGAGGGTTTAGACAGCACTGTACCAGGTGGAATGCCGTTTTTTGTTGGCAACAGGGCTTTGGCAGGAACAGGTTTGCGGTCGACAGAGCCTTGCTCGTAACCTAAAGCCAGCCATTCTTTTGGAGTACGGCAGTCAAAGTCCTCATTGTCGAATATCTGGTGTTACACAAAGCACGTTAATAGACACAAAATGAGCCACTTGTACAAAACGTCTCAGGTTACTTATGTAACCATGGTCCCCTTAGTAGGGAACGAGACACTGCGTCCTCTAGGGGTCGCTATGGGGGAACGCCTCGTCGTGACCCGTGTCTGAAGCATACATTGAAAAAACACCAATTTGTTGGCCGGCGACAGCCATGACGTCACTACCGGTGCGACTATAGTATAAATAGGCGCCGGGAGCTACACATCATTCACTTCTTCGTCTGAAGCTTGCATCCGCAGCATGGTAAGAAACCTAGAGGACGCAGTGTCTCGTTCCCTACTCAGGGAACCATGGTTACATAAGTAACCTGAGACGTTCCCTTTCATGGGAACTTCGAACTGCGTCCTCTAGGGGTCGCTATGGGGAACGGTATACCCACGCCACCATGCTGAGGGGAGTGCAAGCCAATTATTCCCTACGGCCAAAGGCCTAGGCTACATACCACTTTTATGTTTTCATTTACATGTATGAATGGGTAAGGCCCTATCTTTTCCACAATGCAGATAATGCAGAATGAATGGCAGGATTCAGTCATAAAACTTGAATTTATACTGTATAATGTGCAAAACTGTATGTTCAACATTTTATTTGACATTAATTAATTTGTTGTAATAATGTGTATCATAAAACAGAATATAAAAAATAAAAACAGAATTTACTGTAAAATTTTAATATAATATTTTATACTGTTATTTTTAGGAATTCAATTGATTAGACTTTGTTTGATCAACCTGATTAGACATTTGATGATAAAAATGTAATTCAACAGAATTTAATTCAAATGCAATCCAGAAAAAAAAATACACAGGAAAAAAAAACAGAATTCTGAAAACAAGAACAAGAACAAACTAATAGAACGAAAGTTGGGGAAGAAAACTAAAATGGATTTCATAGGGCCCTAAATGAGAAAATAAAAATGATAGAAAGAATCAGTAAAAGAAGAGAAAGATTTGTGTACCAGTTGTGCCTGGTTTACTTACAAGATTTGAGAATCTGCAGGGCAAAGGGGTCAGTTTGTCCCTGTGATGTCCTCTAGGATGAATCATCTTAGATATAGATGTATGGTTTTCTTTCTGTTTTTTTTTTGTCCATAAAAAATAGAATTTACTGTATAACATGCAGAACTTCATGTGCAACACTTTATTTGACACAAATAAATTCCATGTTTTGTTTTCTAAAATTTTCTAAAATTTGTGATGTTAAATGTGTGTTATAAAACACAGAACACACAAAAAAACAGACAACGCAGAATTTGGGGAAAAATAAACTGGAATTTAGCAACAAAAAAAAAAATAGAACAAATTTCATAGGGCCCTATTTTTGTAAAATGTTAATATAATATTTTATTATAATAATATTATATTATTTATAAAATAAATTCAATTGATTAGACTTTTGTTTTGCTGATACAAATTTAATTAAACAATTCAGACAGAATTTAGAAAACCATAAACAGAAAACAGATTTTTGGAAAAAGAAAAAAAAACAATGGAATCTAGGAAAAAATCTAACAGATTTCATAAGGCCCTAATTGAGGAAATAAAATGATACAATCATTAGAAGAAGAGAAAGAGTGATTTACCTGTTTTTGTTGACTTATATCTGGTCTGCTACCAACTGACGAGGAGGCACTCAAGGCGGGCAGTTCGTCCCTGTGACGTCCTCTCGACACACTTGGAGGGAGAGGATGAATCCTCTCAGATCCAAATGGATGGTTTTCTGCCTGTTTTTTGTCCATAAAAGCATTAATCTTCTGAACAGCATGCAGAACTTCATGTGCAACATGCTATTTGACAATAATAAATTTTATATCTGGTCTGCTACCAACTGACGAGGAGGCACTCAAGGCGGGCAGTTCGTCCCTGTGACGTCCTCTCGACACACTTGGAGGGAGAGGATGAATCCTCTCAGATCCAAATGGATGGTTTTCTGCCTGTTTTTTGTCCATAAAAGCATTAATCTTCTTAACAGCATGCAGAACTTCATGTGCAACATGCTATTTGACAATAATAAATAAATTAATTAATTAAAGTTTTGTTTTCTAATGTGATCTTTCAAATTTTTAATGTAACTGTGCATCATAAAACACAGAATACCAAAAAAAAAAAAAAAAGAAAGAAAAAACAGACAACACAGAATAAAAATTCAAGCTTTAAAAACTACTGTTTATTTAAACTTCTTCAAGAACACCTTCAAACTACAAGCTTTTAAAACCACTTCAAATAGGTCACGTTTTCCCAAGCCAACATCAAAGTTTGTTCACAAACTTTACTTTTTTAGTAGCTAATAATAATAAGCTTAAATGGAATATCAGTCGGGTTTCTTTCTCAAGCCAGTAGAAGAGGTTTAGAAGAGGTTTAACGTTACCTGTTGCCGATTTGTGCCTGGTCTACTAATGAGAGAAGAGGCGGTATTTAACGGGGGAAGTTCGTCTCTGTGACCCTCGCTTGGCATGGCTGGACGCTGGGGACGAAACATCCCGAAATCGGGACGATTTTTTTCTGGCTGTTTTTTCTCCATAATCGCTTATCCCGAATCCATCAGAAAAGAAACAAAAGTTACACAAAAGTACGCAAGTATCGATTGTTCAACACGCTCTCTCTTCTGAATCTCATTATAACCACACTGTAAAAAAGAAGTGTAATTTTAACTGTAAAATTTTGTAAAAACGCTACGGGGAAAACCGGTTAATAGGTTAACAGTAAGTTCCCGTACTATATACAGGGAAAAACTGTAAAATATCTAACCAGACATTTCATGTAATTTTACAGTAAAATGCTGTTAATTGTACAGTTTTTAGAAGTAAAAATAACAAATCAATGTATAATTTACAGTCAAAAACTGTAAACTGATATTCCCAGAATTCCCTGCATGACACTCCACATTTGAAAGTATTTTGTTTAAATAATCATGTTTTTTAAATAGTTTTTGTTATTAGTTATGTATGTTTGGGCTTTATGTTACATCTTCTGTTGTTTAATGAAAGTTGAATGCATTATTTAAGTATCATGTGTGTTACCTTTATGGTGTTTAGTGTTTGCATGAAAGACTCTGTGCACCTTCTATATATCAGTACACACTTCTGCTTGTAGCGAAGCTACTTGTGATGAGCTTTGATTCTTCATGTGGCTTTCTCTTTTACCACCTGCATTATTACGGTGGATGTCAGTATGTTCAAGGTACAAAACAGATTTTAATAGCAGTGTGCATTGTTGAATTTACTGGTTTACATTCAAATGTTCTTGTTTGTAAATTACAGTTTTATACTGTAAAATCTACAGGTTTTGGCCGTAAATGTGTTTACAGTTTTTCTGTATTTTTAACAAAATTATTCTGGCAACCACAGCTGCCAAAATTATTTTGTAAAAACTACAGAATTTTTTTTACAGTGCAAGCACTGATACAAATGATCAAGCACTGTATTTTAATGAAAGAATACAATATAGAGAAATGTGATACTTTTCGGTCGAGTTAAACAAAGAAGCACACTTTTACATACCTCACTCCAAATCACAGCAGGCTCACTAATAAACACGTAAACACGTACCTCACTAACAAACACGCATTTTTTTCTTTTTTTGAAGATCTCGACGTCTTCGGTAAAACAAACGCGTATCGTGAGTATTTCGTGTCTAACTTGCTTTGCAGTATTTTAACTGTCATTTAGCGACGCTGCCACGGTTGCCAGGCCAACGCCGTGCATGCGGGGTTTGTTGTAGATTCCGGTGCACGAGACTAGACCGAGCGCTTCACAATCCTTCACTGTGGAGATCAAAACAAACATTAGAATAAAGAATAATAAAGAATATATGCATTTGAGATCAGTTATATTTTTTGAGGTTAAGCTTCAGTATAAGGTCTAACAAAAAAAAGCCAAACAAATAATTTTTATTAAATTTATTAAATAATCTTTATTTGGTGTCATTCGAGTTGTCAGTCAGATAGAGTGAAAACTGCTTCCAATATCAAATTTCAGAGGCTGTTCAAATGTGCAGAGATCAATCTGGATTTAGCTACTATTTCTGTCATTAAAAGATGTGGTACAAATTGTAAGAACGGTTGCTATGCTGTTCAAACTGAGCAATAGTAACCTCCTCACTGTATTGATTTTTTACAGTTCATTTATGTTTCATTGTTATAAGGTTTTGTGAAATATTTATTGAGAACAGGTATAATGAAACAGTGTATTGATCAACTAAAGACTGACACATGTGTAAACATAAGATATTTATAATAATAGGTAAATGAAATATATAACATTTAAAAAATAAATAACCAGGTCCTGAGGCAAAAAAAAAAAACATTAATTAATTTGCTTTTATCCTATATTTCATAATATTATATTCAATTATATATATATATATATATAGGTGCACATAATTCAATATTCCAGTTAATTAATTATTTTTGATTAAGGCAACATGTTACATGATACAGACATATGATACAGTGATTTTTAACACGTCTGTAATATTTTACAGACCTTACGTTGATTAGAAGTTATTCTTATAATTCATTTTTAATTAATTCAATCATTCATTCATTCATATATATATATAATTTCTTTAATTAAAATTTTTCTTTTAATTTAATCTTTATACTATTTTATTTGCAAAATGTAGAAATATATTAAGATTTTTTGGTAAAACATTTATTATTTTATTAGTTATTAGTTTATTATTTTATAAAGTTATTTCATTTTAATTAATTTTTTTATTTATTTGCTTTTATTATTTATTGTATTTTGATTTAATGGGCATGCCTTCAAGGTCACCAAAATCTTGTTCAATTGTTTCAATTTTTCACATGCTTGCAGAATTTCTAACCACATTTCTCTCAAATCCCTTTTTGTCAATTATATTACTCTTACAAAACTGTGTCCTCCCTCCAGCTTCTTCAATTGTATAGTTGCGTCATGAGACACATCGACCCTCACTGTATCCCAAAGGCAGATGCAGCAGACACATTTGTCAATAGATCCAAACACCTGCCAGCAATTAATGACTAATAGCTTTGGCCTACAGCATTACAGCGCTGTTTGAACAAGACAGATGAGATCTCAGATGAGCTGGGTCCTAAGAACAGAAAAGTTCTCATTTTGTGGTCCAAAATCAGGGCAGATTAGTCCCCCAAGCGATTGAGGTCATTGATAAGCTTCAGATGAAAGACATTTCTGATAAAATTCTGCACAACTGGGACTTTCAAATATCAACATAGCACAAACTACGCTAGTATCAAGAAAAAAATTCAGACTTTTAACTTTTTATGCTCGACTTTCAATTCACACCTAGGATTGTTAGCTATGCTGAATGTCACAGAACTGTGCTATATTTAAGGTGGAAAAAATGTGTTCTGTATTAAATTCATATGGGACACAATTTATCAAGTATATTAGTGAATGCCATCTATTTTATTTCAATCAGTTTTGTTTGAAAAATCCATTTCCTCCAGATATGAAAAAAAATATGCTTTGGTAAATTTGGACTTTTTATGTCATAATTATGAAATAATTGTAAATTATAATTATAATTAGCTATAATTATAATTATGACTTTTCATCTCATAATCTCTATTTCTTGTTACAATTGCAACTTTTAATCTCATAATTTTCCATTTTGTTTAAGCATAATGACTTCTTATCTTACTGTTTCATCTTTTTTATCTCATAATTATGACTTGTATTTTCATCTCATAATTATGAGTAGGGTTGCAAAAAGTTGGAAACTTTCCAGACATTTTCCACCACTTTGCAACCCTAAATATGACTTATTATATCTATTTCATAATAGATATTTTACATATGTTTTCATTATTATGATTCCCCCCCCCCTTATGTAGCAGAAATTGTCTTCCATAGTTTTGAATCAAGTGTTAATTTTAAGAAAGAAAACACAAATCACAAAACGATATGAAAAAAAATAGACCAAACAAAAGCTAGCAATGTCAAGGTAAAGAGTTTGATTCCCAAGTCAATTTGTCAGTTCAATTCCTGATTCTTAAATGCAATGTTGCAAGTTTCTCTGGACAAAAACAGCTGGCAAATGTGTACATTTAAATGAGAGTGATACTATTGACATGGAGGACGTGAACTAACTTTCATCTGCTGACTCTTTGATTGTAATGTCCATTAAAACCATCCACTGAATTGATCTGTGGAACTTGCGCACACAAAAAGTCCTCCTCTTCCAGTCATTCTCTCCTTTTACACCCCTCATCTGCCCTTCTTGCCTTTATATTCCACAGGCGGTTGTGGGTGTCACGCCTGCTTGAGTGTGACTCCTATTTTGCAGTAATGAAAGCAACATGTGCTTCTAACTTTAGCTGCTCATGATACCCAGATGTTGGTTTTGGAGAGCAGCAGAGGTGGGCCCCCAGCTTCCCAGTGTCACATCGCTAAAGAGCCATGGAAGAATATGAAGCTTCTATAAGTCTACATCTTTGTATTGATCTGTGTTTTTAAACCGCTGGAGTCTACTTTATCTCGGTTAGCAAACACATCAAAGATGGCAAAAAGCGTTTGAGCTGGTATTTGTTCCACAGTAGAATAAGTGGAACAGCTGATGTAATGTAAAACACATACACGTTTACCACAACAACACAAAATCTAGCTAATGTTCCATTTTACCATTAGCTAATTGGTTAAACATGGTGTCTAATATGGTTTTAAAAAGTCAGTTCAACAGCGCTGCAACGGTGCATGACCGTCGTCTGTTCTATTTAATGGGTGAAATGTATACACCATCAGGTTAGTGAGTGTTACACTAGTACTCCAAGCCTGTGTGTTTTATGAGAGAATAAAAAAGAGCTGTGGCCTGAAATGACGATGCGTATTGCCAGACCAGACAGACTTAATGGCTTTAATTGTGACCCGCATGACCTTTGAATGATCATTAGGGGTCAGATGAGATCACGGGTGGATACCTGGCCTGCATGTGGCCATAAAAAAGAAAGGTTTTAATTGCTGGTGATGAGATTAGGCAGGTTTTCGGTTACTAATAGACACCTGGTCACAATTCAGGGTCAGGGATCACAGTTACTATTAGAAACCCCTAACCCAAAGTATTGACCTTATAAAACAAAAACTTACTAAAAAAAAAAACCTAGACAAATAGAGGGGAACCAAAACCAGAATATCATAGAGATTTGGAGGTGGCCATTTTTGTCTGCTAGCCAAAGAAGTAAATTACAATGAATATTAAAATGAAATATTCGATAAAAATATATTTACAAAAACTTCAAATACAATACTAATAAATTCTAATGTAATTACTATCATTTAATAAAATTCATTATTAAATTATAGTAAGATGATATATTAAATATTAATATGAAATAATATATACTATAATTTAAACCCTATATATGTGTAGATTGTTTGACAGACAATAATAACAAAATTAATAAATTATTATAATAAAAATTATAATAAAAATACAAAATTATAATATTAAATATTTAATCATTTAAGATTTAAAATATAATAAACCAAGTAAAAATACAAAATAACTCTGCAGATTTTATTATGATGAAAACTACAAAAATATATAATTAATATGATATAGTTTAAAATGAAAATACATCAAATTTAATTATAAAATAACTTGTTGATTCTTTGACAGATAATAATAATGAATAAAAAAAATTAGATAAGAAAATAAGAATTTATTAGATTAGATAAGATTAGATAAGAAAAAATAAAAAAATAAAATTTAATAAATCACCAAAAAATAACTCACAGATTCTTTGACAGATTATAGTAAAATATTTATTATAATATATTATAATAAAAATCATAAAATTACAACATTAAATATTACATAATTAACCAGTTAAAATGTAATAAATCAAATAAAAATATAAAATAACTGGCTGAAATGCACAGGTATAACGCATAAAGGGTTTACATTATTTATTAATGCCACTCCAATCCAGCATGCCTCCTTTCTTCTTAAAGCACCTCATGGGGTGGCGGGACATTTCTACTCTACTGTTGCACATTTTCGCTCTACAGCTCACGCTATTTACAATCCCTTTCATAGACATTAATATCTTGCAGAGGCAATTCAGAAAACGAGTAGCTTGCTGTAGCAGCCCTCAACGACGAGACTTGGACATCGCTAAATCCCTGGGTAAGCACTTGTCTTATTTACTTACCGAAGCCCTATGAAGGGTGTGGGGTGTGTGCCTGCGTGTTTATACAGACCTCCATATGTGTGGGAAGCTTTACTCCGCTCCAATAAATGGTTTCAGCTGCGTCAGTGCAGCAGGGCACTACCAATTAGGCACAAACCTCTTCAATCAAAACCACCCCTCTTAAAATTCCTCTCATTCCTGCTTCTTAAGACCTAATAATGTTGAAATGAAATGGATGTGGAGCGCTGACACATGTGCGAGTGTTTATGTGCAACGAATCCCGTCACAGACAAACATACCATTGCGTGATCGGCCATTCGCATATATAAACAGCTACATGAGCTACTGCATGGAGTGGTTATCTATAGGCCTACACAACAGACCCACACAGAAAAACATTAGCGACCCTGGAGGCGCGCGCGCATTAGGGATGGGCGATACCACTTATTTTGTTTTCGATACGATACCGATATTTTTCAAGGCAGTATCGTCGATATCGTTACCGATACGATACTTCTGAACTAAACTTTTAAATTATGAAATTAATAAATTACTAAGAGTAAAATGGTTAATGATAAGCTTTGTTTAAAACGCATTTTAACATTCAATACGCCTTAATTGTAACTTATTAGGTTATATTTTTGTTTACACATGGTTCAGATATGTTTTTTGTTCACACATGATTCAAATCTATAAATAATACAGTTGAACTATGGTCACTTTAGTAAAACCATGGTTCATTTTCATAAGGGACTGCCAGTGACAGGCTGTTACATGCATAAAATGCAACCTTTTTATTCTGACACAGTGTATGATTTCTATTAACATTACAGAATAGAACATGATCTATATTATCTTTCAACGTTCAATTTAAATAACTGTAATTGCACAAACTATGTACGCTACAATTTCAGTTTGTTTATTGTGAAATAACTCTGTCCTTCTGTCCTCTGATAAGCATTGTTCAGGGCTGCCGTTCCCAAACGCTTTAATGCGTTCTTATGATACTTTTGGGAAACGCAGCCCTGTTTGAATGCACTGTGCAGTGAGTGCAGTGAGTGAACGCTCTCTTTAAAGGATTGGTTCTGTCTTGCAACATTTGCATGTGTTCAGATGAGCAGGAAAATAGTTCTATCCTATACAATTACTCGCTAACAAAGGTTATTCGTCCAATTCAATGCATATTGTACGCATTTTTTTTTTGAATTAACAAAATCACTGGTAAATAAAACACACCTTAGTATCGATATTTTTGTTTGAGTATCGATACTTTCGATACTTGCGTCAATATCGATATATCGATACTTTGGATCGATACGCCCATCCCTAGCACGCATGCATGTAGTCACACAATTGCTTTGGCAAGCTTCCTACATGTTCCACAGGGGCTCCGGACGGTCATAGCCGTTCATCTGGCCTCTATCAGCGCCCAGCCTGACAATTTAATCTCACTCATTCATTCTCACAGATCAAAGCAGCACACTGCAATTTAAACCTATTACCCTGGTATAAAGACATGTTGTGACCCTTTCTCTCTCAAACGCACACTCACAAATGTTTGCAAACAAGCATGCAAAGACCATCACAAGCCCACATTTACACAAACATACATGTATGTATTTAAAGATTTTTGTTTCTCCAATTTTACTTCATGCACATTTGCTGTAAACAGGCTACATTTGTTTTCTAAAACCTTTTGTCATGATTATAATTTTCAAGCCAAAATTTTGACTTTTTAATGTCATAATCGTGACTCTTTATGTCATAATTAGGACTTTTTATCTCACAATTGTTTGTCATAATTTCGACCTTTTATCTCAGAATTGTTTTTGTCATAATTTCGACTTTTGACATAATTATGATTTTTAATCACATAATTGTTTTTATGTGATAATTTAGACTTTTTATGTCATAATCAAGATGTTTTATTTTATAATTGTTTTTCATAATTTCAACTTTTTTCTCAGAATTGTTTTTGTTATAATTTCTGCTTGTGCTATGTTTCTACTTTTTAATCTCATGATTGTTTTATGTGATGATTTTGAATTTTTATGTCATAATTATGGCTTTTTATTTCATCATTTCAACATGTCATAATTTTTGTTATAATTTCAACTTTTATGTCATTATTGTCTGTCATGGTTTTTTTTGTCACAAATGTCATTGACTTGTGTCATAATTATGACTTTTTAATCTCATAATTGTTTTTATGTGATCATTAAAAAAATGTATGTCATAATTATGACTTTTTATTAACGTCATAATTGTTTGTCATAATTTTTATCAAAAATGTTATTGACGTGTCATAATTATGACTTTTTAAACTCATAATTGTTTTTATGTGATCGTTTTTATTTTTTGTCATAATTATTTTTTACCTTTTACTTTTTTTCTTATGACTTTTTATGTCATAATGGTCTCAATTTAAATTTTTACATCATAAATGATTGTCAGAATTTTGCCTTTTTTGTCATAATAATTACTTTTTATTTCTCAATTTTAGATTTTTAATTTTCAAAGGAAAAAACAAATCACAACAGAATGGGAAATAAAATAGATCAAACAACAAAACATTGGCCTAGCAATGTCAAAGTCATGCGTTCAATTAATTGGCACAGTTAAATGAGGGCTACAAAAGCCAAAATGACACAAAGCTAATCCTGTCTATTAAAGATAGTGTGGGATATACACACAGATGTTCTGATGTGCCTAATTTCAAACATCCCTCATTACGAAATGTATGTTTTCCATTATACAGTACCAGTGCTGGACAAACAATCATCTAAAGTGCTTGAACATACTTTGATGCCAAAAGCTCTTAGCAATCTTGAATAGGATGGTCGGATGATTTAAATTGCTATAATGAATATGGATTGTTTGTTAACATCTGTCATTTATGGCAGGGTTGATATGGTTACATTAACGCTCCCTGGGAAACAGCAATCTACGATTCACCTTTGACCTTTATACTGATGTTTGCATTCCACACATTAAGCTTAACTTATTCTGTCCTGTATAGGGGATATTTATTGTGGTGGAGATTTTCTTAATAGTATTATTTTATAGAATTGTAGGGGTTATACAGAGTGAAACGTTTCAGTTTTAGAATGTAATGGCCAACTGATTAGCAACAACAACCAATCATAAACTGAGCAGTGTTTTCCATATGAAATATCAAGCAGTGACCAAAAACAGTTACAGTCTGAAATAAGCTACAAAAGCTGTTATTTAAACAGGTTACATGCTTTGTTCATTTATTCAATGATATTCACACATTTGCAAATAAGAATGATCATCTTGGAATTGAAACCCCCAGGAAAAATTCTCAACTCGGTAAAAACGGAAGAGTGTGAAACATGAAAAAAGATAACGCTTAAGATTTAGAAAGGCACACGGCTGACCATTTAAAGTGTGAAAAGTCTACAAAGTGGGCAAAATCTGGCCAACACACAATCCTTCCCACATATAGGCAAGCTGATATAACTGATATATACTGTGCAAAGTGTTGCTTGCCATTTAAATTCCTTCCCTGTTGAGAAAGTCTTGTTCAACAATACAGTTTTGTGCAAATATTTTAATGAGCAGTTGAAAAGCTTTATTGGGTGCAGGCTGGTTAAAACCCAATTATTTTCCCAGCATTGAAATGAACCACAGTTACCATAAAGTCAATTACATTTTGCATTTTTAGCTGAAACGAGCATCCAAGTATGAAAAAAC
>NW_015505182.1:6842303-6877924 GCF_001515645.1 Sinocyclocheilus grahami
TATATATATATATATATATATATATATATATATATACACACACACACACACACACACACACACACACACATACATATATATATTATAAAATAATTTATAAAATAATTTTTTTTTTGCAATTTTTTTATTTTCTGTCTATGAAAACTATTCAGCTAACTTCTTTCATAACATCTGATCAGGAATGCCAACTATGTGTCATCTGTTTTATTTCCAGGTGGAAATGGCCGTTTCTAATTCCAGGCAAGACCATCTCTTCCTGTTTTTGGCATGCACTCAGTCAGTGGATATAAGGTGTGTTACACTGATAGCCTAAGGCTCATCCAGTAGACCAGACATCCCTGACACGCTCACAAAATGCAACCTAGACACTAAAGTTGCTCCTCGCCATGAGGAGACCATGGGAACAGCCAGAGGAACCCCACACAGTAAAAATTTGGAATTATGCAGTGGCATGGTTATATTTGAGTCAGCGACAACAGCAAAATGATATAGAATGAGGTTTCTTTGTATATAAATTACGCATCAATATGCTGCTGACAAACATGAGAGACAAAAACGTAATGTTTTTGGCTGTCCAACAAAAACACACACATATGGCACACACATACAATTTAATGTCAAATCCTGAATTATGCTTTGATTCTGTCAAAAAGGTTGACGGCATCTAAATCAAACCTTCTTAAAAAGACAGATTCATCCAGTTTCCACATCTGGAAGTAATACATATTAATAGCTCACAGCTAATTCACCATCAATAGGATTAATGTGATCCCCAATAAAGCTAGTTATTGCTCATGCAGTCTGCAGGGCGGCAGAAAGGCCCACAACGGAATGATGTGAGGTTTGGAGATGAAGGTCTGCTCTCTGAACTTTTTTATGACCTGGAGGGCAGCCAGCCGAGTGTCAGAGAGGAGAATGAAAGCATGAAGAGATATATGTAGGATATGAGAATGGGGGAGGAAAACTAATAAAGAGCACATATATAGAAATCAAAGACATGAAATTAAACTCAAGCAAAAGATAAGAGGAATCAAAAAGTACGAAGTAATGTGCAGTGAGTGTATAAGCATATAGGCTGACACTATGTCTAAACTACACTAGCAGTCTATAGACGCACCTACTCATTATGTATTATAAAAAACACAAAATGTGAAATCATTCAAAATTAAATATTAAATTAAATTAAATAATTTAACTGTAAATCCATCTTTGCATCTGTTTTTGTATTTAGTTAGTAGTTCATTGCTTTGAATATAAACTAGACATCCAAACTTATTTTGTATTATTAAAAACACAAAACGTAAAAATTAAATTAAATTAAATACTGGCAATGTTTATTTGTATGTTAGTTAGTTAGTTAGCTTATATGAATATAGCAATACACTTTTTGCTTTGAATGTATCTTTATGTTCACTCAACATGCTGTCACCATGCATAGAATTTCCTGCACAGAACTAACAATTTTTACCTTCCGATTTAATCCCTTCTGCAATGACCAAACATAATGCATAGTGCATTTTATTTACATTTGAACAGATTTAGTGTTTATGTGCATTAGGTGGGATTGTTCTTTCATTCACTCAGTCATTCAAGTACAACAGATGAAGGTAACTATAAGAATCTAGTTTAGTTCAAAAGAACCGAGAAAAAATGCAAGGGGGCTTGCTGGAAATTTGCACATATTGTAAACAGCTTTTACGTGACTACAATAAAACTTTGCTTTGTAATGCTCTACCATGAAACCAAAGACTTCGTTTAAGCCTTTTGTGTAACGCATGTGGCTTTGAAATACATTTTTTCCCATCAGCACAAAACATTCCCTTTCTGCTGGCATGAATCTTTCTTTATTTATCAGCTTATGAATTAATATGCCCATTATCCTCTGATGTAGCCTATAAGTTGAGGAAAGCATAATAAAATCATTGTCTTTATTTGTGAACAACAGTTTCATTTCACAACAAAGATATGGAAACACACACATCATTTAATTGAAGATTAATGAGTTTTCATCTTTGTCTTGAGAGTTTTTATGTGTAGTCAATGAGCGCAATATATGTTTGAATGTGAACTGGGCACATAGCAGGCAAGACAAGTTGGCAAAGACACACAAAAGTATTCAGCCATATGATGAAACCACTTGGGGGATTTTTGCCTATATTGTGCATGGTGAAACTCTTGGTTAAAGGAATAGTTCACCCCAAAATTAAAATCGGCGGAATACTTACCCTCAGGTGATCCAACATGTAGATGCGTTTGTTTCTTCATTGCATACGATTTAGAGAAATTTAGCGTTATGTCACTTGCTCACCAATGGATCCTCTGCAATGAATGGGTGCCGTCAGAACAGAATCAGGACAGAAATATGTACAAATTAAACACTGTTTACAAGCAAAAACAGTCCAAAACAGTTCTAAACAAAAGTGGATGGACTTTTTCACTGAGGAAGTGTTATTATGGATTATGGACTATGGACTTGTATATTGGCCCAAAGCAATGTTTTTATGTAAAACGTCTTAATGATGGATTTGTTTATTACAAGCACACAGCTTTTCACACAACATTAATTGATTAAGTGAATGACTAGAATTGTGTGAATTATTTTTAGTTTATGGATTATGCTGACGTTTTTATCAGCTGTTTGGATGGATTATGTCAAAGTATAGGCTGAGAATTTTTCTGAACTTCAGTCAAATTCATTTCCAAATGGTTTGCATCTCAACTCAAGGCAGAACATTTGGGACAGTTCAGCTCTAACTACATTTACCTTTCAAAATATACACTACCTCCTCCTTTAAATGCGCAAATGGCAATCGTTTTATGTAGAGAATTTATGATTTCCATAACCACCAGCCAGAAACATTCTTCCAATGTAATATAGTGCTGTATTTCCTCATGTAACAATATACATCTATATAAGTCCACATATACAATATATTTTTGTATGTATTTCAATTTTCCTTAAATGAAACATCAAAGGCACCCATAATACAGAACTAGTGCTGTTTAAAATCAGGAGGAAAAGGCACATCAAGTAACATCTCTCACCCCATTAAGGAGAGCGGGTTTTGGTGCTGGTATATATGTATAGACAGTTTCTGGAATTCTCCATGTGGCTGGATCACATTAACTTTGTTCTCCAGCCCCAGCGAATCTGACCTAACTCACACATGCACCCACCTGCAAACTCATAAAATAAAAGACGCAGAAAATCATTAGTGCTTTGTGAAGAAGAAATATATTGTTGCAGTATATAATAGAATGTTTCAGTAAATTAATGTAGAAGTAAAAAAAAAAAAAAAAAATTTATTAATTAAAAAAATGCATCTTAATATTGATAAAAATAATAATACACTCTAGTATTATTAAACTACATATTAATGTGGTCAAATCATACGTTTTTAAAAAAGATTTTGATTTCCTGTTTCACTGTATGGAAAAGAGCAGTGTGGACATTCTGATGAATGTTTCCTTTTGTGTCCCACGGATGAAAGATGAGTAAATGTCTTTGGAATGGCATGAGGGTGAATAAATTATGTCATCATTTTCATTTCTAGTTAAATATTAACTAACTAAAACTTTTGTTTGAAATAAATAACATAATAAAGACATAAAAAATAATAATTAATATGTATGTGTCCCTTTTCTATTATCTTTTGGTTTTCACAGGATGCTTCCTTCAGATATAGGACGTTCAGTGGCATGAATCACAGCGATAATCATGTCTGGTACCGTGAATAAAATGGAATCAAGATCACTTGTTTGTCTGCAGGGATCTGTACTAATGTATAATTCCACTGTGGGGCAGAAGAGAGCTCTTTTTCGATCAGTTCAATGCTTCAGATTCAGGCCAGTGGATCACAGTCATGCATCTGTGCTCTTGGGAAGCTGGAGCAACGCTGCGCGTTAAGAATAGAAGCGACAAATTGCTATTATCAAAGTAACCTGGGCGTTTTTATCCCTCTTTTACCTTCAGTTAGAAAGTGCTGTCATGTCTAAAGGACAATAGTTTCCTCTTCATCTGAATGCGCAAAAACAGCAATGTTAAGGGAATGAACCGCGTGCCGTTTGGACAGGTGCATCCCAGATCACCACCAATAGCAGAATTGTTTTCTCTCTGACTTGCTCGGAAAATGGATCACCAGCAGCTGGATTTCATGCAACTTGTCAAGAAAACTCTGTTTCCAAACAGTGAAGGAGATCTCTCCAAACTTAACTGAAAATGCACTGGGACATGATGGTTTATCTGTTCTAACTATGGATAACTAACCTGCCTTTACATCCAGACTGCTAAACATGAAACCTCTTTGGAGTCCTCAGTTTGTGATGGTGATACTGAAGTGTGCAGTGATCTTATTTCCTGGATTCCTGCAGGGCTTCACAGGTAAGTGATAGAAAACAGTCTGTCTGTCTGTCTGTCTGTCCTTAAACTTGTATTCATATATTTCCGTATATATTCACACATGTATACACAAACCACTTATGTTTTAAGCATTATTTAATTATTTTAATCTAATTTAATTTAATTGTTTAATGATTTTTAACAGATGTCTAAAGAAAATGATGATAAACAGTTACTAAATATTGTTTTTGCCGTTTGTGGGAAGAGTCACTAAAATAGCCAGACTTCTACTTGTAATAATAATAATCAAACTGTCAAATGCATAAACCTCTGGTGAGATCTGATTTTTATTTTTCATTCTTTTTTTATTTTTTATTTTATGTTTATTTAAAGTTTAAGCTGTGTAATTCATTTCACATTTGGATAACATGTTGGTGCACAATTGATGCATTAAAAAAACAAAACTATTTTCTATATATAGCTGCAACATTTGCACACACTTTTTAGTTCTGTGAAAGCTCTACTGTGAGGTTCATTAAAGGCTCAGGTTGTCAAACATTGTGCTGTGACATGCCAGAACCTGACTGTAGTGTTTACAGAAGTTCAGTGTTCAAAAAGGGTGCATTTCAAATCATCAGCATGAAAGTTTCTCTGGATTTGTTTGTGAATGCATGTGCATGTTTCCTCTTTTGCACAGAGTCCAGATGTGTTGGCCGTGCTTGCAGCCCTCCTATGGGTAACTTGGCCAGTGGCAGGACCCTTTTCACGCTGACTAGCTGCTGCACTAATAGCTCTTCCTGCCTGCCAACCCAGCCACGCTGTCTAGCAGAGCTCCATCCTCCTGCCCTCATGGCCGATGACCCATTTATTCATCCAGATACCTGGTGGGGCTCAGCGGCTGCCACTGGAGAACAGGAAGAAATCCGTCTTGACTTGGAGACACAGTTCTGCATGAGTCACGTTGTGATGTTATTCCGTTCCCCACGTCCTGCTGCTATGAGGTTGGAGCGCTCGCAGGACTTTGGCCAGACCTGGGAGACACTAAAGCTGTTTGCCAGGAACTGCACTGAGATGTTCGGGCTTCCTGATGATGTAAGTCAACCAGGATCTCTCTGCACTTCCAGATATTCTAATGTGGTCCCGTGCAGCCAAGGAGAGGTAAGGAAGGAAATGCACCACAAAACATCTTTCTTTTTGACAACACTGAAAGCCCCTCTCAGATTGTATGCGATCGCGAAAACAGATCTCTTTAGAGTTTTATTGTGCTTGAATGGTCAAATATGCACATAATTATGTCAAAATGCCCATCGTGTGGAGTATTCACGTAAACACAGTCGTTATGTCTTACACATAAACAGTTGGGTGAAAACCGAATGTGTGTCAGTATGTTGGATCCATGAAGTTGGTCTTAAAGGGACAGCAGTATGTCATTATTAATGTTAATCACTCACTGCACTTGACTGAATCACTTTTGGATCTTTAATAAGAATCAGTTCATGTTTGATTGATACAGTGAAGACTATGCAGTGTTTTATTTATACACTTTATTTAATCTCTGTAATATTATATACTGCATCATTATATACTGCATAAACCTATAGCTTACTGTAGCTGATAAACGTTAAAGTTTGTTTCATATTTATTTGTTCTATTGTGTTTGTAATATGCTTTTATTTCTTATTTTTGTTAACCATAATAAAATAAAAAAATAGCTTTATCGAGATATATATCGTTATCGCGAAATAAGATTTTGGTCATATCGCCCACCCCTAGAAGTATGTAATTTCTGTCATTTTTGTGGCAATCAACATACAAAATGGCTTAAAGATTTCCATTTTAAACAACGTTTAAACCAAATATTCCCCCATTTGAGTACAACTATTTATATCAAAATTCTTTATAGCCTTTCTTTCTAATACTTTTAAAATGGACAGTTCACCCAAAGATGAAAATCATGTCATAATTCGCTACCCCACGTCATTCCAAACATTCATGCATTTCTTTTTTCTGTGTAACATAAAAACATAACAGTGTCAACAGAGTCCCATTGACTTCCATAGTGTGTTTTATCCAAACTATAGAGTAGATGGGACTGCAACATTTTTCAAAATATATTCTTTTGTGTTCCATGGAAGAAAGAGAGTCAAATGATGGGAGCAAATGATGACAGAATTTTCATTTTTGAGTGTATTATCCCTGTAAATATGATCATTCATAATTATTTGTTTCTAATTGTTTTCTAGATCATATTCCGGTCCATAGGATTGGGAAGTGGGATTGTTGATCCCTACAGTCCTGAGGCACTCTCCCGTCTGACAGTGACTAACTTACGAATCCAGCTCTTAAAATCTCAACAGTGTCCCATCTCAAAGGGCCAGCGAAGTGTCCCAGAACAGTCCAACCCACCCTTTTTACCCACAATTCACAGCAGGATGCTGACTGCTCCGGCACCAAGTTCTGATCCTCTGGATTCAACCCCATTTGCTGTGTACTCTCTTCTGGCTAAAGGGACGTGTTTGTGTCATGGCCATGCTGAACATTGCCTTCCTGAAAATGAAGGACAAGACAGCCTGCAACCTAGTAATGTGGTAAGTGTGTCCATTTTGTAAGTGATTTTTGGGACGAACAGCAGCACAGCCACATTTAAATGACAGAGTGATTGTGTGAAGCAACTACTTGAGGGTGTATGTGAACTCACCCAGTATTTAGGAGAATAGGAAGTGGGCTGTTATATGTATTTTTATTAGGCATTGTGAGGCTTGAATGGGCTGCAACTGAAAGTAAATCATTCCTCTGGAGCGCAGGTGTCTGGCAAGTGTGTGTGTACCCACCACACAGTGGGCGAGCACTGCGAGAGGTGTGCCCCGCTCTACAACGACCAGTCCTGGAGAGCGGCCAACGGAAGCAGCGGGGAGAGCAACCCATGCCAGAGTGAGTGCATTTACTGTACGGGTTGATTCAGCCTTAAATTCCTTTAATCCTTGAAAATTTAAATTGCACAATGAAAGGTCTTTCTATCACATCATAATTAGTGGCACTTTCTAATGCAGGAGGAATCCCATGTATATCTAAAACCACAAAAACGAAAACTCTGTCATCATTTACTCACCCTCAAGTTGTTCCAAACCTTTATGAGTTTCTTTCTTCTGATGAACATAAGATATGTTGCTAACTAGGTTCCCATTGACTTCCATAGTATGGAAAATATTATATATGAATCATGATTCCTATATAACCAAGTATGAGTTTCATCAAGTTAGTGTTTTTAAGCATTTTACATTTATTCCAAAATAATAACTCAAGGCAGTAACAATAACAATATATTTTATTCATGTACTTATGTTCAGCTATTCTTTTTAATGTAAAGATTTTAGATTTTTTTCGGGTCATCAAAGCTCGGTAAATATTGGTCACAGACGTGGAGATTTACTTTAAATTTCACCAAGCTGATTACTCACCAAAAACTCCCGCAGATCATGTTTTCATGCCGTTTTAAGTTTTATTTTGATGTAACAAAGTGGTTATATCTAAGTGTTTTTGATTAGTCTTCCCATTATATTGTTCATTCAGACTGATTCGTGAACGCAGAATGTGCACAAACACATGAAGTGGGATTTATCGCATGAACCAATAACAGCCAATCATAACGAGTCATATCCAATCATATTGCGTTGTAGCTATTGCCTCCTTTCACATGACTTTCCACTGTCCATTCTCAATTACCCCCCACCAAACTCACGGCATGCTTTAGGGGATCTGTTAAAACTCAGTGGGCTCAGGGGAGGCAAGAGAGATGCGTACTCGCGCTGTAACTTTACCTGCTGGTGTCGCGGTTGGACAGTGTTTCTTTAGAAAAACAAGTTATTTATACACCTTTTCATTTTATATTTTGTAATATTGGCATTGTTTTATTTTTGTACTACAAATGTTTTTTCTCGTCCAATAAGATACACTACCTCCCTTGCAGGGGAAATGCCCCTGAGATAGATGTTTATATATAAAATAAAAAGTAATTAACTTAATTTACAGTGCAAAAAGCTGTTACAAGGACTTTTATTTGATAATAAAAATGTTGAGGATAATTTTTTAGGTTCTTGGATGATTCTTTGATCCATAATGTCTCTTTCTGTCCCTAACTTTTTCACTGTGTTCTCTTTTTTTGTCGCTGAAGAGTGTGAATGTCACGGCCACGCAGAGAGCTGCCACTTCTCCCAGCGAGTGTGGCTGTCCACAGGGGGCAGTAGCGGGGGCATCTGTGACAACTGCCAGCATAACACTGTGGGCCGCCGGTGCCAGCGCTGTCGCCCCGGATACCACCGTCACCCTGCCAGACCCCTCAACTCCCCGCATGCTTGCACACGTAAGACAGCTAGAAAGAAAGGAAGGAACAAATAGAAAAGGACAGTGAGATCTCAAAGGGTTCTGCCCTCAAATAATTATACCCAACTGATCCCAAAATGTACTTATTTTATTCAAGCACATTGATGGTCAGTATGATACAGTATGAAAAATGAGAAAAACATCCTTTGAAATAAAATAAACCACCTATCAATGTTTTAGCAGCCACTCAGAACTCTTCACTTTTTTCTATCAAAATGGTTAACCTTGCAATCATTTACAGTCTTTTATTGCCTCCTACTGGTGGCAGAGTGACACGATCCCTAAAGTGATTTAAAAGCAGTGGGAAGAGCTAATGAACCGATGACCAAAGACCAAAGATTTTTTTCCATGGCACAGGATGCTGGTGTGACCCAGTTGGGTCGGTGCCAGTAAATTCCGGCAGCGGGACACCATGGTGCCATCCTAGAAGTGGACAGTGCCACTGTAAATCTGGCGTGGGCGGCACTACCTGTAGCCACTGTCTACCAGGGTACTGGAGCTTTGGAGAGGAGGGCTGCAAATCGTGTGTGTGCCCTTTGACCTGTGATCCCGTCACAGGTCATTGCCTAGACAGGTCAGACTACATTTTGAATTCGTTCTAAATTTACTATTTGTGATTTGAAACTAAAACACTGAGAATTTCAAATGTAAATATCTGGTTTTAGTGACTTAATGAGGTTGATTATAATTGCATACCTGTTGGGGATTTTTAAATAGATTTTTGTTGTCGTATCATTTTCCTTTAACAGCAAAGGTGGTATCAAGCTTTACAATGTACCAATTGGTGGGAAAATTCCTGAACTGTCCCACTTTAAACCTCAAGAGGACGAGAGGGTTTGGCCTAAAGAACTGACCGTCTCTGCACTATACTATACAGGTGAGCCGACTACAGGAACAAAACATTCCACACTAACAGCAGCTATTGTTAAACGTGGGAAACCACAGCACGAAATGTGACTTCAGGATGTGGCTTTTCAAAAA
Source organism: Sinocyclocheilus grahami (assembly GCF_001515645.1). Lineage (NCBI taxonomy): Eukaryota > Metazoa > Chordata > Actinopteri > Cypriniformes > Cyprinidae > Sinocyclocheilus > Sinocyclocheilus grahami. The sequence goes on from NW_015505182.1 coordinate 6,852,004, forward strand.
ATGTGGCTTTTTATGTGGTTCCTTTACATGTAAGGCTGAGATAATTATGTATTGCTGTGTAAATGGGTGAATTTCATAAACCTATCTAGAACATGTCCAGGTCATCCAAAATTATAATAAAACAAAAATATAAATACTTAAGGAAAATGAAGCCTATTGTAGGACCATTGGACATTGTTTTCATAGCACTATTCTCATTACAGTACTGCAAAAATTAGTATATGATTAAACACTATTTTTTATAGATTTATGACTTTAATGGTTTTGAAGGAAGTCTCTTGGTAACACTTTACAATAAGGTGCATTAGTTAACATTAGTTAACTACTTTAGTTAACATGAACTAAGCATGAACAATACTTCTACAGCATTTATTAATCTTAGTTAATTTCAACAGTTACTACTGCATTATTAAAATCAAAGGTTGTGCTTGTTAACATTAGTTAATGTGCTGTGAATTAACATTAACTATGAACAACTGTATTTTCATTAACTAACATTAACAAAGATTAATAAATACTGTAATAAATGTATTTTTCATTGTTTGTTCATGTTAGTTAATACATTAACTAACATTAACTAATGGAACTTTATTGTAAAGTGTTACCAGTCTCTTACACTCAGTCGCTTACACTCACCAAGGCTGCATTTATTTGATCAAGAATCCAATAAAAACAGTAGCATTGTAAAATACTATTATGGTTTTAAAATAAATGTTTTCTGTTTTTTATATATTATAAAATGTAATTTATTCCTGTGATGCAAAACATCATTACTCCAGGCTTCAGTGTCACACAATCCTTCAGAAATCATTCTAATAAGCTGATTTGCTGCTCAAGAAACAATTTTCTTAGTATTATCGGAGTTAAAACATTGAAAGCTCATCTTTGCTCAAAAAGAATGGCATTTATTAAAAATTAATCTTTTGTAACATTATAAATGTCTTTACTGTCATATTTGTGTTGTAAATAAATAAAGTAAATAAAAGTATTAATAAATTTTTTTCTTTTGAAACGTATATGTATATATTTTATTTAAATGTTATATTATTAAAAAAACATTGTGTTGCAGTCATTGTCTATACTGTAATACAGTACAATACAAAACATTTTACATTTACATTACATTTAGTCATTTTGCAGACGCTCTTATCCAAAGCGACTTACAATTGGGGAATGCATAAAGCGATTTTTCTTAAAGAGGCTAACAGACACAGGAAGTACTCGTAATACTAAATTTCAGGCATTTGTTCAGATAAGTACAAGCTAGAAAGGGAAGGAATAAATAAAGAGAAAGACAATATTTTTTTATACATTTTGGATGAAGTCAAGTAGCGTCGAAAGATATGTGTTTTCAGCTGTCGCTCGAAAATTGTCAGGGATTCAGCATTCCGGATAGGGGTGAACGAGAATGTTCTGGAAAGTGATTTTGAGCCTCTCTGTAATGGTACCACGAGGTGTCGCTCACTAGCGGATCTCAGACTTCTGTAGGGGATGTAGATTCGTAATAGTGAGTGGAAGTAGGCGGGTACTGAGCCTGTGGCTGTTCTATATGCAAGCATCAATGTCTTGAACTTGATGCGAGCAGCAACCGGTTGCCAGTGCAAGGAGATAAAGAGAGGTGTAACATGGGCCCTTTTGGGCTCGTTGAAGACCAGTCGTGCCACTGCATTCTGAATCATTTGTAGAGGTTTGATTGTGCTTGATGGAAGTCCAGCCAGAAGAGCATTGCAGTAGTCTAACCTAGAAATGACAGGGGCCTGGATAAGAAGTTGTGCAGCATGCGCCGTTAGAAACGGCCTGATCTTTCTGATGTTGTGCAATGCAAACCTGCAAGATCGAGCAGTCTTTGCAATGTGGTCTCTGAAGGTCAGCTGGTCATCAAAGATTACACCAAGATTTCTGACCGAACATGATGGGGTACTTGTAGAAGAACCTAGCTGGAAGGTAAAATCATGCTGTAGAGTTGGAGTGGCAGGGAAGACAAGAAGCTCAGTTTTTGCCAGATTGAGCTGTAGGTGATGTTCTTTCATCCATGCCGAGATGTCTGCCAGGCAGCCTGAGATCTGTGCAGCTACCGTTGGATCATCTGGTTGAAATGAAAGAGCTGTGTGCAGAGCAATGGTAGGAGAAGCCATGTGCCTGTATGATGGGATCCAGTGATGTAGTGTATATGGAGAAGAGGAGGGGTCCAAGAACTGATCCCTGAGGAACCCCAGTGACCAGTTGATGTGCTTTGGATACCTCCTCTCCCCAGGCCACCCTGGAAGACCTACCAGTGAGACAGGATTCTGCTCACAAAGAACATCGGATAACCAGGGGTTAGAAGGGGCAGCCTGTGCTGGCCTGGAGGAGAGAGGACAAATATCATCTAGACAAGAGGTTAAAGAAGATCATAAAGTGTCAGTTGCTGCATTCACATCCAGAAATGAGAAATGGTTAGGTGAGGGAAGAGAGGAGGATACTACTGAGGAAAGATGGGAGGGTGAAAGGGAGCTCCGGGAATGAGGACCGCAGCCCATCCAGCTCCTCTAGGAAGAGTGCCCTAGAATGTGCCCAGGAGGGCGGTAAATTACCACAACCTGGAGTTTTATAGGAGCTGTTACAGTAATCGCATGAGATTCAAACGAGTTATAATTGCATAGGGGAGAGTGGGTTGAGTATTTCCAATTATTTGAAATGAGCAGACCAGTGCCCCCACCATGGCCAACCTGACAGGGGGTGTGAGAGAAAGAGAAATTGTTAGATAGAGCAGCTGGGGTTGATCCTGGAGTCTTCTGGACGAATCCAGGTCTCAGTCAAGCCCAAGAAGCTGAGTGTGGATTGTAAAGAAAAAGGAGAAATGAAGTCTGCTTTGTTGACAGCTGACTGACAATTCAAGAGACCCACAGAGAAAGAAAGAGGTGCAGTAGAAGATGTAGAGATAGGATCAGGTTAGCAATCCGGGATGTTTTGGAAACACATGATAGAGGTGGAAAAGAGAGGACAGAGAAGGAGAGTGTGTAAAGGGAAATAAAAAAAAATACTTAAGTCCGTTGCCGGTTTCGTTGCTCGGTGAAGTCGCGCAGGTAAAGTCACAGGTCTTTACACTCGTCGGTCTTCCCATGTTGAGGCTGAACGCTTCAACGAAATACACAGTCTAAGAAACTACAGTGAAAACAGCTGTGGCCGCCTTCTAATTAGCACAGCCAATAGCCTACAGCAGGGCAATTGCTCAAATCAAAAATACAGTTTGCACTTAAGTCCAGGAAGAGAGCAATGCCAATAACACAGGCTCCTTCTTAGCCCGACAGCAATTATTATAATTACCAGTAAGTCCAATCAAAAATACAAACTACAAGGAAAATACAAAGTAGAAATAGGTAGATAACAAAATATTCCTTCCTAGCAGCAAGTAATAATTTAAACAACAGATCTCCAAACAAAATATTAAGCAAAACACTCACGCGCTGCCATCCGTCTCTTCTGTTAACTTAAAAACGTCAAAATCAAATATTCATGCTCAATGCGATAATGAGAACTTGGGGTAAAAACATTTAATTATCATTAAAAAAAGTCAATGCATTCGATCTTAATGGTCTTAAAATTAGCCGTCCTTTTATTTGTGGAAAATACTACATATATATAAATTTGTAATAACCTCTGAAATGTTTCTTGTCAATTCTTTACAGAGAAGTGCAGCTGTAAGGAAAAGAAACTGAAAAGTGTGTCAGATCTTTGCAAGATGAAACATACATATGGTGAGGCTTTTTAGTGTATTGAATCATTTAATTTCATGCTATGAATCGTTTCGGTTGACACTTGCTGTCTAAACATTTAAATCTAATGATAGAATTGACTGTTTGTGGTGTTCATAGTGATCAAAGCCAGCGTGCTGTCAGCTCATGATAAAGGCACACACGCAGTTGTCCTAGTGAAGGTGAGGAAGGTGTTTCGTTCTGGAAAACTGACCCTCTCCCAGGGCACACACAGTCTCTATCCGCTCTCCTGGACCAGCCGTGGCTGCACCTGTCCCATCCTCAACCCAGGTACAGCACCCAACAACTATTTGGGTCATGGCTTTGATTCAGTCAAGTTCACCATTAGAGAAGTGACTTTTGTGTCTCCATCTTTAGGTGGGAACTATCTACTGGCAGGTCCTGAAGATGTTGACTCAGGACGGCTACTGGTCACCATGCAGAGTCTAGTAGTCCCCTGGACCCCCATCCTGGGCTTTCAGGTCACAGAAGCACTGCATCAGGGCTGCTTATGAGCGTGACTTTACCCAAATATAAATACAGTAGCTCAACACTGCCCAAACTTGAAAGCCCTCACTATATCAAAGCAGGCAGCCGGATCCTAAATAGACCATGACCGCCGGATGCAACTGAAATGGAATGAGGGTAATTACCAGAAACAAGATTCATGGAGAAATCGCATGGCAACGTGCACTGAATAGCCACTTCAAATAACTGTAATAGTTATACAGCACCTCTTGAGCAAGGCTCTTAAAAATAACTCTTTATCTTGGCGGATGTTGCCTTGTGGACATGGAAGAACATGGATATGGCATTCACAAGACTGAATGAACTGATTCTGTACTCATTTCTCTGTAGTTTCTAGATTATCATCTTCAAAAATTAGTTTCTTGAAGATGACAAACGCAAGCCAGTGATTTTTGAGATTCAGTCACACTTATTTTATTTGCTTCTCTTACTACATTTCAGTCAGGTGTTTTTAAAAATGCATTTGAACATCACACAATTGAAAAAAAAAAAAAAGGTATGCGTGATTATGCATGATTTGGACTCAGTATCTTGTTTTATTAAAAGATTTTTCAGAAACCGATATATCAGATGAAAAGATCATTATGTTTCTTGTTTAATCAAAATAGGAAAATTCACATTAAGGCTTTGAATGACATGTCAATCTTGGATAAACAAATGTCATTGATTGAATATATCAATAAGCCACATAAGCTTAAACATATTTAGGAGTTATAAAAAGGATCTGATTTTAGCACAATTTTTAACACTGTTTATTATTAGCATGTTGAAAATGGATCTAGAAACAGCCCCTCAGTGTTAAGATACTTCAATTGAACGAAGCCTACTAGTCTTTGGAACAACAGATCTTTGCATGTTCTTACTAAACAGAAGATCCATTCTTTTATAATGTGTTATTTTGCCATTATAATCGTTTAACATCAACAAATTATGTATTTTTATCATCAGATGATGGGTAAGGCTACCGGTTTACTTACTCACCCCCCCTAATGTTTGTACTTAGTGTGCAACCTTGGGCTACATGCTTTCCAACACTTCAGCAACAGAACATTTCTTCATCATAAAATTGTTTAATCATGTTCTACAACAAAACAGCACATGAAATGTATATTTGTTTTGTTTATTCAATCTCCAATGCCAGTTGACCTTTGATCTGCTGTAGCACACAAGTCAAACAAGCTAAGCTTAGGTTGTGGAGCAAATAATAATCAGAAAATACAAAGCCGGACGGTTCAAATGGCAGTTAACGTTTCACAGGCCAAGTGCAAACTGACCTGCCATTCGTACAGATCCTCATTTTTTCATCGGTCCCTTAAGTGCATGTTAATGTCATTCGAATATTTGATTCACAAAATGCAGTCAGGTGGAGAGCATCGATCCAGTGGAATAGTTAGATATTATCTCTTCATACTCAAAAATGGAGCTCTCTTTGCTGTGAGGTGTGAAGGGAATGAAGCCAAGATAATATTAGCTAGCTGCTGGGTTTTCTGTGGTTGCTGGTGTGGAATCAGGAGAGGATGTAGGGACAGAGTCAGTGGGTGCAGTATCCGCCCCACCAGAGGGGGCGCTGTCATTGTCATCTTCCTGAGGGTAGAGCTCAGGGTACTTCTGCATACACTCCTGCATACTCTGGAAGTTTTCCACACAATCTGAACCCTTTACCTCCTCTTTACTATAGTGGAAACAAGAAAAGGCGTCCTTGAACTGCTGTCCACAAGGGCCACTGGCCATGCCGCCCAAACACGGGCAGTTCCAGTTTATATCACCATTAGGGAGAATAAGACCTGCAGGACCAAATGAAATGAGTGTAAAAATGAGTATCCTAGACACAAGATAAGGCATATTTCTTGCTAAACTACATGATAATTCTTTACACAAGGTTTAATATATTAGTTCAAAAACTTACCGTGATCCTCATATGGATCATTTGGATCATCTTCGATAAGCTCAGCATTACTGGGTGCTTCATGATCCTCCTTGGTGACAAATATGATGCGATCTTTACCTAGTGAGAGACCAGAAGGACGTTATACACAATGTTATCAAATGTTTTAGGGGGGACCAAACAACCAGCCACTGAATATCACATATTAACTGACCACTACACCAGTGTTATTATTGTTAAAAAAAATAGTCAAAAAAATTATTATTTAACCAAATTAAAGCTCAAATTAAAATAAATATGAAATGTTAAATTAAATATACAAATGTTGACTTGGCAATTAACTGAAATATGTTTAAGTACAACAACAACAATAAATCATCATCATAATAATAATAATGTAATTAACTATTAAAGCTAAATGGAAATATTAAAAACTACTAGAAATGACAAAGATCACACAATTATTAAAACAAACTCAAATTCAAACGAAAACGGAATATATAAATAAATAACTAAATACATATATTACATATTAATACTAGTAAATAAATAATACTAAATTTGGTGGGCTAACAATCAATGTCAATGTCTTGCAGACCTGATGAAATATTACAGACGCTGGACTGCAATTTCCGAGTAACCAAAAACCTTTACACTTTATAAAATGTTAAAGAAAACATTTGGTCTGTACACAAGAAATAAATGAACCACTTACACAAGTTCTGTGTCATGAACGGAGTGAATGAACACTTTTTTATTATTAGATTTAAATAAATCTAACATTCTAACTATTGTAATGTTGTGCGTTTAGGTTCATATTACATCATAATTTTTATATAACTCAGAATGTGTTCATAATTAATAAATGAACCATGTGGGGGACTTTAGGTTATGAACTCCCCGGGTTATGACCTTGCAGGCACCTGCTTCATGTAGTAGGGTGACACAATATGGCTATGATGGCTGAAGAACTACATCAAAATAAATCAGATTTAGGACTCATGGAAAACGTATTAAATTACACTAGAAATATATGATATTTTATTGAGCGCTTGCGGACTCAGTTTAATTAGAATTTTCATCTTTAATTTAACCAATAAATCAGTAACTCATCACCAAACTCACAACACACAAACAATATAAGATAATATAACACCACACATTCGACCACATCTGAAAAAATGATTTGCAACTCATAAATATTTAAATAACTTATTGATAGTACTAAGCATGGCTGGTGAGAGTGACTTTTAAGGGCATGCTCATTAGCTGCACCGCTAAACGACAGTGAAAGATGGGTATAAAATGGGTTTAAACGGTCCGAGTTAATTCAGGCATACCTTCCTGCTTGCAGTACGACATGTCTGCTGACAGATCCGTCTGATCGCCGTTTATCCGATCAATGAATCTCAAACACCGGCACAGTGATCGATCCACACGCCCGTTACATCAACTCCAGCATGGAGGTAGCGACAGTGACCACGTGACCACAGCCGGGTTGTATCAAAATAAAAGTCATCATGACATTCTTCTTCTTCTGTGAGTTTATTGGCGGGTTGCAAACCAACTGGAAAGGTGCCCACCGCCACCTACTGTACTGGAGTGTGACGAAGATGGACCATAAAGAAGATTGCTATTTCTCAAGAACTTCATTAATGCTGTAATTATTTTATTAAATTCTACTCCTGCCTTTAAAATATTATTTAAGGTAAATTCCAAAATACCCAAAGCTTGCATATCTCTTATAAGTTCAGTTCTTTCCTGTTCATTTTTTTATACATCTAATCAAAACATGCTCAACCGTTTCCATTTCCTGACATGCATTACATAAACCAGAATTATGTTTGCCGATTATATGAAGTGTTGCATTAAGATTAGTATGATCCATTCTTAATCTAGTATATATAATAAAGTCCTTCCTAATTATATAATGCTTAATTTGACCTTGTTTTATGTTACTTTGTATTCTATAAAAATGTCTTCCTTTTTTACATGAGTTCAGTAACTTGTTAGTTCTGCCATTTACTCCTACAAACTTGCTTAATCACAGACTTTCCTTCTGCCCTGCTTAAAGTGACTGTTAGGCTAATATGATCAATTTTAATAGCTTCTTTAGCCATTTTGTCTGCTGTTTCATTCCCTCGTATCCCTACATGCTTTTACCCATAAAAATTGCACTACACTTCCCATTTCATCATGACATTCAAAATAAAAGTAAAGGAAAATAACCTTGACCGAGCAAGTGACTCTTTTTTTCTTTTAAAGTTTGCTACTTTTCAAATGTATACGTTCAAATTTATATGTACATATTATACTATTTTATTCGTTTCCAAGACCCAGACTTCAGTCTTTTAAAAACTATGAAAATGCTTCTACAAAATGATTTCATTTATAAAACTATGATAATCCAGGCAAAGAGTGGAGTAAACAAGCTGCCAGTGTTTACATTATGAAATTGATTTTCATATTCAATTCAATGAATATGAAAATCAATCAATTCTCCCCCCTAAAGTTTGGGTATTTGTTTACCAAGGGACAACAATGAAGAGCATGCCTCAGACATATGATGAAAACCAAGGTAAATATCACTTGTCAACAGGATAATTTTATTATGGGCCATCAAGCTCTGTTTTTGTAAATAGGAAAATGTTGTGACATTGAATTGTGTGCATTTAAGATTAACATACTGCTAGCTTGTCCTTAGCAAGACAAAGGAGCATAGGCCATTTTATTCCAAAAATGTGATGGAAATGCCATTTGTTCATGACAATCTGAGGAACAAAACAGAAAAGAAAAAAAGGTTTCATGTATGTTCTGGACATTGTTAGCGCAGATATCTTGCAAGAGTCTGAAAAGGCTGTTTATTTGTTCCAGTAAAGTCTAAGAAAAAACTAAATGTATTTGTCAAGAATATCAAAATGATTTGTAGTACAGTTTCAACCATAGAAGTCACTTTTCTTCATGTCTAATTCTTTAAAAAAAGGCTTGTGTACTGGGAATCTCAGTCTCAGGAGACTGAACAGTTGGAGCTATTTTACTGTCATGCCCTCAGACTACACCGACAGCTTGTCAGGAAACAGCATGCAGGCTGTGTTTTACTAATTAACCGAGGCACCTGAGGTGAACTACAGCCCTGTGCTTTTCTGCTGACAGCTTGTTACCCACACACCTCATTACAGAAGACACATACTGAGAAACACAAACTGGGCCTAACATTTTTATTGATATGCGATTTGTTGCATTGTTGTGAGGTTTTATACTTGACTTTTTAAACAGAAAAAGTTTGTGGGGGATTAAAACTGTATTGTTGATTATTAACTAACTGTTAAAAATTGGTGTAGAAATAATTTTCGCTTAGAACTTGCTAGTAAATGTCACAAATAATTACAATAAACCGGCTAGTAACACATTGAACTCAATTAGGCCTAAATGTGAAATTTTGAAGTAGAAAGACTAAAATAGTATTTTCTTGTTAAACGTAGGCTATTCCAATACTGTTTGTTTTCTTGCAACTTTTACAAATATTTATTAGCTTTTATACAGCGTAGCTTTTTTTGTAACACTAGATAAAAGGTATTTTGGTATCAATGTACCACTAGGCAGCAGTATATGTTGATGATCTGTTTATCGACAGTGGTAGTAAAGAAACATCAGCTTTCTGTGGTTGTGTTTTGAATAAGTAAAATAAAATGTAAAAAAAAAAAAAAAGATAGAAAAAAAATGGAAACATTTTCCATCCACTTCATCCACCTCACTTGCCTCTACATCTTGTTAGCTGTTTCCTCTGGCTGGCTGCACAGACTCTTTCACCTACAATGCCTTTTGGAGATTGTGGGGCCTTGGGTTGGTGTATACTGTAAGTGTTTGCCCTTCAGTCACTTTTTTTGTGTAGAGCTTGTATCAGCTCATCTGGTTTTGGCATGGAGAGATGCTAAATTGAATCTGCATAAGGGAGGAAATTATGTCACCTATCACTAGGGCTGTGCAATATATCGAAATTATCGAAATATCGCAAATGTACATATCGCAATATGCATATCTCTACAGCTTGCAATATTTGGGGCCATGGACAAAAGACAAAGAGAAAATCACTCACCACTCTTACCCAAATAACTTTTGTAGCTTAAAAAAGAATCAGTGCATATTGAATTCAAAGAGTAAATACTAAGCAGTTTTATTTTTCCTTTTTATTATTCAGTTCCTAAACTCATGTTAAAATGACATTTTTTTGTAATGCTCGAGTAAAACACTACTGTTCACTTTCATTAGTTGTTGTAGGGGTGCTTTCTTATTAGAATCAGAATCAGAATGAGCTTTATTCACCACTTAAGTGTGCGCAAACAGTAACTCTTGGTACATACATACATACAAATAAGCATATACTGTATATATGACACAAGCTAGTTATAGAAGTTCACAGAACTGACTCAGCAACAGCTGAGTAAAACTGTTTCATCTGAGCATGTGGCACTTTAAGCATTATCATATCGCATATCGAATATCGCATTATTTAATGAGTTATCACATATCGCATTTTTCTTCAATATCGCACAGCCCTGTCACCTTCACAGGCCTTCTTAGGTAAATACTTATTAAACACTATCTAATGATTAACAGATCATTATTTAATGTAAATTGAAATGCTTACAAATGTTATTAAAACTTTCAATTCATTTGATCATGTACTTTTTCAAATTCTTCAAATGATTTTGATAAAATGGATTACAATGATTAAAATCATTAATAAATCATTAACAAACATTATATAATGCTTGACGGATCATTAGTTAATGTTACAAATGCCATTAAACTTTCAATTCATAAGATCATGCACTTTTTTTTTTTACAAATCTACAAATGATTTTAACAGAAATTATACAATGATTACAAGCTTATTTGTTATTGTACTTCTGAATTCTAACAAACTCTTTAAACTTCAGTTCTAATGTTCTTTTTTATTATTCAGTTCCTAAACTCATGTTAAAATGACATTTTTTTGTAATGCTCGAGTAAAACACTACTGTTCACTTTCATTAGTTGTTGTAGGGGTGCTTTCTTATTAGAATCAGAATCAGAATGAGCTTTATTCACCACTTAAGTGTGCGCAAACAGTAACTCTTGGTACATACATACATACAAATAAGCATATACTGTATATATGACACAAGCTAGTTATAGAAGTTCACAGAACTGACTCAGCAACAGCTGAGTAAAACTGTTTCATCTGAGCATGTGGCACTTTAAGCATTATCATATCGCATATCGAATATCGCATTATTTAATGAGTTATCACATATCGCATTTTTCTTCAATATCGCACAGCCCTGTCACCTTCACAGGCCTTCTTAGGTAAATACTTATTAAACACTATCTAATGATTAACAGATCATTATTTAATGTAAATTGAAATGCTTACAAATGTTATTAAAACTTTCAATTCATTTGATCATGTACTTTTTCAAATTCTTCAAATGATTTTGATAAAATGGATTACAATGATTAAAATCATTAATAAATCATTAACAAACATTATATAATGCTTGACGGATCATTAGTTAATGTTACAAATGCCATTAAACTTTCAATTCATAAGATCATGCACTTTTTTTTTTTACAAATCTACAAATGATTTTAACAGAAATTATACAATGATTACAAGCTTATTTGTTATTGTACTTCTGAATTCTAACAAACTCTTTAAACTTCAGTTCTAATGTTCTTTTTTTATTACATTTACAAATCTTGTGAAATAATTAGTCATTTTAAGCAGTTCACAAGCTATTCATGTTAACATTAGTGATTAGTGACTAATCACAGTCTGTAAAGTTTGCATATTTGGTCTTCGTTTGACTTCTACTGTTTTCACATCTTAAGGAATCATTTATTAATTATTTGTTCATGTTTTTGTAGTACGCAATCTAAAGTGGAAACTATTCATCATTTGTAAATGTTTATAATGACATTAGTACCTTTATGAGCAGTCATCTCGATGGCAAAATGTGTCCTAACCTAAATGTTTACACATCTTTACAAATCATTTATTATTCATCTGTTTTTGTAGTACCCAATCTAAAGTTGAGACTATTCATAATTTGTAAATGTTTATAAACCTTTCAGTATCTTTATGGGCACTGGACGTTTAGCTGTTGTAACAGTGTTTGTGTAAAGGGTGGTTAGTTAGCCTAAGTTTATCTAAATGCTTGCTAAAGACAAAACACACATTGTAATTTGGGTGCAAAACATGCTTTTATTGTCTCAAAACTTATATTAGTATACTATTGTGTACCATTAAACAGAATATTCCTTGAATCATTTATCAACAGGAGAAAATACATTTTTCAAGAAAATACTTAATTTATCTTTTATCAAAACAATGTAATATGTATAAACAGATTGAACCATGTTGTTGACCCCTTAAGCAACCTTTAAACCTACCCATACCACCAAACCTGTCCTTAACCTTACCCGTATCACACCCCAACAGCAGCAAAAGTGTTGTAGATTTACAAAAGCTTTTAATAATTGTATAACATCTGTTCAGATCATTTGTAGATTTTCAAGATGTGCATGATCATATGATTTAAAAGTTTAATGACAATTGTACGCATTTTAATTTTCATGAAATAATTATCTGTTAATCATTATATGTAATGTTTGATAAGTTTATTAATGAACATTAACAGGCACATTATCTCATGTTTTAGCTATGTGAATGTATATATATATATATATATTAACTAATGATCCATTAAGCATTATATAATGTTTGCTAATGATTTGTTAATGAAAGTTGATTTATTAATGAGTATTAATCAAAAGTTAAACCAACTTCTGTAGGATTGCATGACAATAATGACTGCTAAAAATTCAGCTTTGCCCCTTTGACCTTAAGAAATGTCTTTCAAATGCATTTTAAAAATATTATTTACCATAAACTTTTGAATGGTAGTGCTAGTGTCATTTTATGTGTGTGTGTGTATATATATACTGTATATATTATTTCAGAACACTTTTTTTTAAAGATATAAAACAAAATTTTATGGGTTTGGAATGACATCAGAGCTATTTCTTTAAAACTTTTTCTGAGCTTGTGTGGTCGGCTTAGCTGTAATTGGAAAATGTCTGGTTAAAGAAAGGCGCTTTTAGGATATGATGAATATGACAGATAATTATAGCGTTCTAATGCTAGAATCCCTTGCCTTCATTTACAAAACAGCTATATTGTGTGTGTAAAATAAATAGGGCATTCTTGAATTTATTGAAGCTGTGTAGGCGATCTGTTACGTGGAGCGGACTTGCTTGTTGACTGGCTATCAGAATGCTTATGTAATTGCTTCTGTCTGTGTTGTTTTTACTCCTGTTGGAAGCTCTGGCCAGACTATCTCTTTTTGTTATTTGCTATGTGTAGATGCAGGCTGTATAGCTGTTATTTCTAAAAAAACATTTCAGATCATGTAATACTTAATTCAATCTAAAGCAAGCAGTTAAAGCGAAGGCAGATTTTCACAGATTGGTGGGTGGCTGCCTGACAGTCTCACACTTTGCCTTTCTTCGTACAGCCTCAATCCCCAGACATTGCCTCATGCATGCTCTGTTCCTTTCTTCATGATCTGTCCACAGTGTTTGTTATCCAACCAGTGTAAACCAGAGTAAACCAGGCCATTGTGGATGGACAATTGTTTTGTCAAAAAAAATTCCTTGCTTTTGCATGGACAAATATTATACATGTTGTATGGATAAATGCTTGTTGTTTGGAGAAATGCATTAAAAATCACTAGACCAAAAAAAATTTACATTTTTGTTTCTTCAAAAGAATCTTTTAGTGAACGCTTCTTAAAAGATCTACTTTATTTAAACCAACATTTGATTGTTTGTTAATGAAAGTTGATTTATTAATGAGTATTAATCAAAAGGTAAACCAACTTCTGTAGGATTACATGACAATAATGACTGCTAAAAATTCAGCTTTGCCCCTTTGACCTTAAGAAATGTCTTTCAAATGCATTTTAAAAATATTATTTACCATAAACTTTTGAATGGTAGTGCTAGTGTCATTTTATGTGTGTGTGTGTATATATATACTGTATATATTATTTCAGAACACTTTTTTTTAAAGATATAAAACAAAATTTTATGGGTTTGGAATGACATCAGAGCTATTTCTTTAAAACTTTTTCTGAGCTTGTGTGGTCGGCTTAGCTGTAATTGGAAAATGTCTGGTTAAAGAAAGGCGCTTTTAGGATATGATGAATATGACAGATAATTATAGCGTTCTAATGCTAGAATCCCTTGCCTTCATTTACAAAACAGCTATATTGTGTGTGTAAAATAAATAGGGCATTCTTGAATTTATTGAAGCTGTGTAGGCGATCTGTTACGTGGAGCGGACTTGCTTGTTGACTGGCTATCAGAATGCTTATGTAATTGCTTCTGTCTGTGTTGTTTTTACTCCTGTTGGAAGCGCTGGCCAGACTATCTCTTTTTGTTATTTGCTATGTGTAGATGCAGGCTGTATAGCTGTTATTTCTAAAAAACCCTTTCAGATCATGTAATACTTAATTCAATCTAAAGCAAGCAGTTAAAGCGAAGGCAGATTTTCACAGATTGGTGGGTGGCTGCCTGGCAGTCTCACACTTTGCCTTTCTTCGTACAGCCTCAATCCCCAGACATTGCCTCATGCATGCTCTGTTCCTTTCTTCATGATCTGTCCACAGTGTTTGTTATCCAACCAGTGTAAACCAGAGTAAACCAGGCCATTGTGGATGGACAATTGTTTTGTCAAAAAAAATTCCTTGCTTTTGCATGGACAAATATTATACATGTTGTATGGATAAATGCTTGTTGTTTGGAGAAATGCATTAAAAATCACTAGACCAAAAAAAATTTACATTTTTGTTTCTTCAAAAGAATCTTTTAGTGAACGCTTCTTAAAAGATCTACTTTATTTAAACCAACATTTGATTGTTTTTCCACTATAAAGAACCTTTTGTCCACTGGAAAATGTTCTTAATGGAACCATCGAAGCCAGCAAAAAAGTCTTAATTTTTTTAAGAGTGTGCTTAACCAAGTCTGAAAATGAGGTTGGTGACCTTTATTTTTATTCTCTCGCCCAATGAACTTTTACCACAATTATAAATATAATGATCAGGTCTCCTTTTCCTCAACCTTTACAATAAAAAAGAAATTGCTTGGGTCTTGCCATCAGATTAGTCTGGGCTCAGAAGCGTTCCAATTTTCTTCATCTTTAACCCAGCCCAGCTCTCCATTTGTTCTATTCTCAATATAGTTTCAGTAGTAGTGTTTTTATGCTTAGGGCTGTTGAGGAATTTATTAAAAATGAACGTGAAACAAATAACTCAGAGAATCAGTGCTCCCCATGACCTGTATTTAATTCTCTCTCGTCTTGAAGCAGCATGGGGTCAGCTAATATTTTATAGATTATAGCAGAGTTGTATAGTGCCTGTGGCGTTCCATGTTCTTTTGCTCAGTCTGCAGCAATAGTCTGAAAGTCTGAAAGCGAGAATGTCCTGTATATTCATAAAAGCAGAACATAATGCTGTGACAAATCCAAAGATATTCAGGTGGCCGACATACAACACTAGCAGAGACCTCAAGCCATTATCCAGAGTTATTGATTGCGGTTTTTGTGGCTTTACAGCAACTGCCTGTTCTCAGTGTATTTATAATGAATGGATAAAACATTTCTGTCTGTGTTAAAAAAAATGTGATAATAGTCAATAAAATGTTTTTAAGCTGCATCTTTGACATGATAAATGCAGAATTTTTTTTCATTGCACGCCATTTATTCTGTCACATATCTATTATCTAATCCATTGAGGTCTCTTTCTGTGCTGAAGTGTAATCATTTTCTCTGAGCTAGAACTGCATTGGGCAACTGATGACATCTTTGATATAACAGGAAGACGTGTCTGTCATAACCCATTAAATCATTCACATCATCTTAGACTTCACAGCTATAAGCGTTGATGAAATCAGCATCACAGGGCAACTGTAGATAATCTCTTTTTGCTTGGTCTTGCTTTCCTCTCTTATTGGCAACGATTGTGGGTCTTGGTCCTATTTTTCCGTTTCTTAAATGTGCTGTTCCATTTAGGCCAGTCTGGTTCATAATCCAGGCCGTCTAGTTGCAAATTGTAATCCACGAGATTCGGCGTACTGTCTTTTGGTCCAATAAGTAATATCTCTGTCTTATCCGAATTTAATAGGAGAAAATTATTGGTCATCCATTCTTTTACATTTTTAACACACTCCGTTAGCTTAGATAATTTAGAAGTCTCATCTATAAGGGTTGATGAAATCAGCATCACAGGGCAACTGTAGATAATCTCTTTTTGCTTGGTCTTGCTTTCCTCTCTTATTGGCAACGATTGTGGGTCTTGGTCCTATTTTTCCGTTTCTTAAATGTGCTGTTCCATTTAGGCCAGTCTGGTTCATAATCCAGGTTCTGGGGTTGAGATCCGTGTGCTGCCTGAGTTTTAAGGAAGAAGAAAAGAATAACATATAGACCAGCTATAAATAAAACAGGTGGTGGAATATGGGTCAAACTAACTTTTTTACTAACTATTATCAAACATTAAATCAGTATTTAATTCAAATATGAAAATATATTAATCAAAATTGTTACGACTTTTAAATCATGACATGTCAAACTCATCAAATAAACAAAAGGTGTTCTGAGATGTAAGTTTGTTGCTTTGTAGTTGCTTGCTATGGTGTTCTGATTGGTTACTAACTTGGTAGGGTGTTGCTATGTGGTTGCTATGGTGTTCTGATTGGTTGCTAACTTGGTAGGGTGTTTCTGTGTGGTTGCTATGGTGTTCTGATTGGTTACTAACTTGGTAGGGTGTTGCTATGTGGTTGCTATGGTGTTCTGATTGGTTGCTAACTTGGTAGGGTGTTTCTGTGTGGTTACTATTGTGTTCTGATTGGTTGCTAACTTGGTAGGGTGTTGCTGTGTGGTTGCTATGGTGTTCTGATTGGTTGCTAACTTGGTAGGGTGTTTTGATGTGGTTGCTGTTGTGTTCTGGTTGGTTGCTGATTTGGTGGGGTGTTGCTATGTGGTTGCTTTGGTGTTTTAGGGTGGACATTAACTTGCTATAGTGTTGCTGTGTGGTTGCTATGGTCTTCTGGTTGGTTGCTAACTTGGTAGGGTGTTGCTATGTGGTTGCTATGTTGTTGTGGGTGGTTACTCTCATAGTTAAAGGACTTTGCTATGTGGTTGCTATGGTGTTCTAGGGTGTTGCCATTTGGTTGTTATGGTGTTCTGCATGGTTGCTAGGGTGTTGCTATGTAGTTGCTATTGTAGTTCTACAATTTGTTTATGTGATTGTTATTGTGGGTCCAGGGCTTTGCTCTGCGGTTGTTATAGTGTTCTGGTGGGCTACTATGGTGTTCTGGGTGGTTGCTAGGCTGTTGCAACCGTGGGTCCCAGGGCTTTGATATGTGGATTCTGTTGAGGTACCAGAGCTTTGCTAATGTAAATAGTTGCTGTGGGGTTCTAGATGGTTGCTAGGGTGTTGCAGTGTGGATGCTTTGCTGTTCTTGGTTCTTAAGGAATTGCTATGGTTGCTAAAGTGTTCTGGTGGTTGCTAGGCTGTTGCTATGGTGTTCTGATCTCTTTGAAAACAAATAACACACCTCTTTTCAGCAAAGCAGAATGTTTGAGTTAACATTCATATTTGTCACGCAAATAGTGCAGGATGGATTACTGTACATCATTACGTTAAGTGTGATCCAGACTTGAAAAACGGATACAATAATGTTTGAAGAACACTGTTTACACTGAGTTGCCTTATTAATGACACAGAAGAATGAGCTGAATTCTGAGTTGTATTTTCCTCTCCCACTTACAATCCAGACAGCCATCTGTCCAAGACAAAGAGGAACGCTGAGCTCATCAATCTCTGTGTTAGTGCTGTTCTCCGCTAATCTGAGACCCAGCTGAATCGTTCTCATAGAATGGAAAGGTTAAGGTCTTTTTAAGGACAACAGTTCACAGATGAATGTATGCCAATGTCCCCCAGAGCCACCGAATCACTTGAGAAAGTGGGACACTGTTGTGGAACACAGATAGTCACGAGGGCATTTGATCCTTGCTGCTTCCAAAGAGATTGGTTTACCACAAAGCGATCATTAGTTACAATGGGTTGCAACTTGCAAGCAGAGACTCTGCTACTGGACATGTGTATCTCTTTCAGGATCCCTGAATAGTCGACAACAGATGAAAAGAGCATCACATTAGCTTATAGTCATCATGAAATCACTGTTTGCTAGAGTGTTGCCATGGCATTTCTTTGCATTTGCTAAGGTATTCTGAGTGGTTGTTAGTGTTCTGAATGGTTGCCAGGGTGTTACTATGTGCAGTGTTGAGTAGATTACTTTGCAGTTTGAAGAGGCTTTGTGTTTCTCAGTGGAGGGTGTTGAGCCACCGGCGCCGGCGGTCACTGTAATTTTTCCTTGTCTGTGTATTGTGTTATGACCCAGGAAAGAGTTTTGTGTGTCAGTATTGAACATTGAAGAGCATACAAGTATACACATAAAAACTTTGATTATAGACTGACCTCTTACCACCATTGGTTTGAAATAGGGTATTTTGGGTAATAACAGGGTTCATTTCCTGATGTCCACTTACAGTGTTGGTCACTGCAGTTAAAAAAGAAACTAGTCTCTTATGCTCACCAAGGCTGCATTTATTTGATAGAAATGCAGTAAAAACTAAATGAATAGCCTATGTTTATGTGTTCACTGTTGAAATGTTGAGAACAATTATATAAAATTTAAATTATTTTTGTAAATCCAGTGTTCAAATGCAGTGTGGCCTCTCAATTTACTGTGTAATTTTAGCCACCTGACTAGTGATTAGTCTTTGTGTGTGAATGCTCACAACTTTTTGAATGTGTATAAGAATAAGAAAAAATCCATAAGTTATGTCATTTATTGCTGTTGTGTGAATAATATGTAATCATGTAATCAATGAAAGTACTGTAGTCTGATTACATGTATTTTCAAATGTAATATAATCCAAATTCAAGTACAGTACTTAATTTTTGGAATCTGATTACATGTAATCAGTTACTACTCAGCACTGTGGTTTCTGTAGTGTTCTGGGTGGTTGCTAGGATGTTGATGTGTGGTTGCTATTCTAAATTAATCTTACTTGAAATTTTGGTGCTTTTTTTTTGTTCAAGTCTGTTAACTTTGGATATTGGCTATTGGCCAATAAAAAGAACTAGCACTTTGATATGTTCCACCCTAATTTCTTGTTTCAGTAGGAAGTATGCCAGCACAGGAACAGCCAAGTGCCTTTAACACTCTCACTTGTACCTTTGGCCTAATTGAAATCACTTGGACTGCTTTAATTTATTGTGCAAGACAAATCTAGACACATTACACAGACATAATTCCTCACATCCTCTCCCCGCTGACCCTTTGGAACAGTCTGTCCTCGGGTGGCTCTGTTCTGTAGTTTTAGTGCTCTGGCTTCAGTTCAGTGGGAACTTGAAGAGGCTTTGTGTTTCTCAGTGGAGGGTGTTGAGCCACCGGCGCCGGCGGTCACTGTAATTTTTCCTTGTCTGTGTATTGTGTTATGACTCAGGAAAGATTTTGTGTGTCAGTATTGAACATTGAAGAGCATACAAGTATACACATAAAAACTTTGATTATAGACTGACCTCTTACCACCATTGGTTTGAAATAGGGTATTTTGGGTAATAACAGGGTTCATTTCCTGATGTCCACTTACAGTGCACTGCAGTTCAAAAAGAAACTAGTCTCTTATGCTCACCAAGGCTGCATTTATTTGATAGAAATGCAGTAAAAACAGTAATATTGTGAAATATTGTTACAATTTGAATATATTTTCAAATGTAATTTAAGTAATTTATTCCTGTGATGGTAAAGCTGAATTTTCAGCAGCATTATTCCAGTCTTCATTGTCACACGATCCTTCAGAAATTATTGTAATATGCTGATTTCTTATTATTATCAATGTTGAAAACAGTTGTGCTGCTTAATATTTTTGTAGAATCCATGATACATATTTTTCAGGATTCTTTTGTGAATGGAAATTTCAAAGAGAGTGTTATTCCTGTGATGGTAAAGCTGAATTTTCAGCAGCATTATTCCAGTCTTCATTGTCACACGATCCTTCAGAAATTATTGTAATATGCTGATTTCTTATTATTATCAATGTTGAAAACAGTTGTGCTGCTTAATATTTTTGTAGAATCCATGATACATATTTTTCAGGATTCTTTTGTGAATGGAAATTTCAAAGAGTGTGTGTGTGTGTGTGTGTGTAGGTCACTCTGACCTATAGGCTTAAATGGGCCGTTTTTTATACTATGCCTTGATGCTTCTATAAAAATGCCAAGGAGGTCAATAAAACAATTATCAGTCAGCAATCCCAATTTAAATCTAAATTAAGCCCAGGTCTCTTACAACATTGTGGAAACAGGGTGTTTCAACACCACACGCAACACCTTTGGTCATTTATAGCTCTTTTTGCCTGAAGCAACTGTTTTTATGTGTAATGTGGGCTGTTACATGTTATTGTATTCATCTGTTTGATATCAGTTTGTAAAAGTGTCTTCATAGCACATTAAGCTCTTTTATTTTTCAAAGGATCAATGAAAATTAAATTTTACATTTGATAATCCATTTAAATATTCTACTTCTGCATGCGTTTATTGGTGTTTGAGGCATTTTGGCTTCTTTTGAATGTCCCCAATAACCCTGAGACAGATGAGACACACAGAAAAAATGTAATAATGTATATAAAAAGCCACGTAGGAGTGATTCAAGCCGATAGTTCGTCTCATACGGTTCTTCCAGCTGACTAAATGGACAACATCTGAACTCAAACTCTATAAAGCGCATACACAGACTTCATTTGTGGGAGATAACTTTTTTATTATTTTTTTAATCTGGGTTTACCTGTGAGACTCTGTGGGGTTGCTTTTTATCCCCCCACTGTGAATTTACTTTTGCTTCAATTCTTGGGTCTCACTAGACAGCTATGTTTTGGAGACTTGAAGCTTTTTGCCCTAAAACTACTTAGTAACTTAAGTAGTTAACTTAGTACTTAGTAACCAAAAAAACTCCAGGTTTTGTATTCGTTTTTCTGTGTAAATGGAAACTTTTAATTTAAAATGTATCAGATCACCATAACAGGATGCTACAATTTGTGTACAATTGGAGTATCACAGTTCAGAGAACCAATTGTTACCACCTGTATTTGTTGCTACATTCACAGTGTTTGAAAATTTTTTTATTTTTGAATTGAAAGGAAAACGAATGTTTGTACATGAGTGCACAGGGTAATTACAAAGCTCTTATGTAACCTCTCATATCAGAAATACTATTTTGGGTATAAAAACAAAAAGTGCTTTAAGCTTTGGACAAACTGATGAGACAGTTTTGTTATGCCAATACTTGTTTTCAAGACACTGAGGTTATTATTGCTCATGTTTCCCACAGTTTTTACTACTGCAGATTCTTGTTTCTCCTACTAAACGTTCCCCTCATGTGATGCTATGGATCTGGTTGGAAAAGACTCTTTTGTATGGCTTTCTCAGTGGGAGTAACTCTGAAAGTTGGTTGTCTTAAGTGTTTCTAAGAGGCAGTTTGTGTTTTTTGGCTCTCATATTCTTCTCATGTGTGTGTGCGTGATGTTTGGCTGGATTAGACAATATACACTATTTGGACAAAGTCATTTAATTGCATTAGATTATAAAGTATCAAACAAATTATTTTAGTCTGACAACCAGAAAGAGTCCAAAATGCTAATATGGTAATGGTAAAAATGGTAATGGTAATATGAATGGTATATTTATTGTTTTAATTTAAATATTGTATAATTTTTTATATAAAATTTATAAAGCTTACAAAGTTACACTTTTACTAGTGGTCTGACCAAAAAAAAAAAAACCATACACGCACATGTTTGTTTCTGTGAATTGTGGGGACTGTCCCTAGACTTCTATTACTTTTATACTGACTAAACATTTTCTATCCCCTAACCCTAAACCTACCCCTTACAGAAAACCTGTTTGTATTGTTACACTTTCAGATAAACATCATTTACTATTTTTAATATTTGTTTCCCCCTCTCGTCGGGACCGCAGGCCGGTCCCCACAATGTCAAAAATTTCAGGTTTTACTATCCTTGTGGGGACATTTGGTCCCCACAATGTAGCATAAACAAGTACACACACACACATTACAATGTCACTGTGATATAGAAAAGAAAAAGAAATATAGGCACAAAGGTGAAAATACAAAATTAGAAAGTCCATTGTCAGAATTTGTAACTCTTGTGTTGTCCTCTTGTCCTCTTTCTATATATGCTTTCCAATTGAATGTTCAAAAGATGCATCTTTGAGCTATTTCAGATAACTGGTTTGTCATTGATCTACATTTTCTTCCTTAGTGAAAGTCAAGATTAACTTGCACAATTCATGGCGAATTAAAAAAAAAACTCTATAAGAAATGTGTAGAAAATATGCTTGACAGTTTATGATAACTAGATAACCATTTTGCATTTAATGACTTATACAATGAGCTAATGATTAGATGTTTTGAGGGGTAAGACTATTGCACAGAGAACTATATAATAGATTTTGATGTCCTCTTGTCCTCTTTCTATATATGCTTTCCAATTGAATGTTCAAAAGATGCATCTTTGAGCTATTTCAGATAACTGGTTTGTCATTGATCTACATTTTCTTCCTTAGTGAAAGTCAAGATTAACTTGCACAATTCATGGCGAATTAAAAAAAGTTTATGATAACTAGATAACCATTTTGCATTTAATGACTTATACAATGAGCTAATGATTAGATGTTTTGAGGGGTAAGACTATTGCACAGAGAACTATATAATAGATTTTGAGCAACATGACAATAACAATGTAACGATAGAGGCATTGTGACAACGAAGTGGGGATTCAATAGCAGGCTTTATTAAAAAGAGCATAGTCAGGACAGGCAGGGTCAGATACCAGCAAACAATACCAGCCAAGGCACAGACAAAAGAGTAATCCAACAAGACAGGCAATGATCAGGGCAGGCAGCAGTCAATCAAAAACAAGGTAGCAGTCCAAGGATCAAAAAACAAGAAAGGCAAAACTTAGGAACATGGAAACTAGGACACACGGAAGGGCTAAACATTCAATCACCAGCGATGTGAGCATGTGCGTGTTCTGTTCTTATAGTCTGAGACTGATGAGGTGATGAGAGACAGGTGATTGCAATTGATGATGAGTCCGGGCAAATGATTATGGGAAATGGAGTCCGGGGTGAAGTGGCAAAAGTCTGGAATGTAGTGCCCTCTAGTGAAGCTCACGCTCCACTCCAGCTAGAGATCGTGACAAACAACTGATAATGTAGGAAACTGCGGACAAATGTGCATAATCAGTTGCATGAATGTACCAAAGCAATCGCAACTTGTTCAAAAGAAAGAGAAACTGATTTTATGATGTGCACAAGTGACTAGATGATGTGGAGGTTGAACAAGTTGTTTTGAGAATTCCATTTCTGATTTGAGAAATGCACCAAAGCGACTGAGAAAAATTGTAAGTATGGTTTAAGGGTCCGAATACTTTATTGGGCTGATGAATGTCACATTCAACATTTTTATTTGTCTGTTTGATATTTGGTTAGCATAACCACAATAGATTTGATGGATTTGGTTTGTGTGAGTTGCACTTTTGCTGATCTGAAGGCTTGAAACAGAATCAATCACCTGACAGAATCTGACCTTGTGTTCCCTGGCATTTCTCTTTAATTTTAATACAGTAAAAAATGGTCACATAATGTTCCCTTTGCACAGTTCGGCTTATTATGCGTCATGACTTGATCATTTATAAATTAAATAGATTGCTTTGAAAATTTGTTCAAGACATGTAATATCCTTGAAAAGTCTTGTAAATTATTTCTGAATGCCTTTGAATTGTACAGTGGGTAGATGTTGGTGTAGATGAGGTCATATTTGCCGTAGCATGAACTGCATCACCTCACTGAACCGTACTTCTATTTCCAGCAGTGTCAACATCAGCAGGTTCATCTATAGCTTTCCGCAAGCACCTACACTTTTGTTGTTTTGTACATTTCCCTGTACCGTCCCTGGTTTAAATTTAGTATGTTTTTATGTCTCTGTTTGTGTTTGTAGACTGCTGTAATCTTTCAAATCTAGACTTGTTCTGGTTTTCATTTGAGCTTCACTTTCAATCGAATTCCATCCTCACTCTCGGGCCCCCACGGGGCCTCCTCATCATGTCTGAGCCCTAATAGAGGTGCACCTGGCCTGCTTGCGGAATTCCGCACACGGGGTGGAACAATGCTCAGCGGTTCTTTGTTCCCAGTGGAGCATCCGAGCACCGCGGCGCGGGCCGAGGGGGGAGCGAGGGGGTTTGAGTGGGTGGGTGGGGGGTTCTGCTCTCTGAACTTACTCTGTGAAAGTGATCTCTGACCTTTGATATCTAGAGAAGAACAACAAACATGACGTTTGTGGTATGACAGATGTCTAATGTTGATAAACCGTTCAAAGACTGATTGTGCTGCTGCTGTACACTGTATTATGCAATGTTTAGAGGTGCTGCACCTTCTTTTGTTCCATTTCTTAGCACATAGATCTGAGAGCTTTTATAGTCTATCATGTTTCGAATTATAGTAACCTGAAATAACCTTCAAAGTGTTTGCTGCTAAAATGTGTGTGTTTACTTGTGATGACTTTAAAGGGGTCATATGATGCAATTTCAAATTTTCCTTTCTCTTTGGAGTGTTACAAGCTGTTGGTGCATAGGTAAGATCCCTAAAGTTGCAAAGACTAAAGTCTCAAACCCAAAGAGACATTCTTTATAAAAGTTAAGACTTGTCCACGCCCTCCTAAAACGCCTCGTTTAAACACGCCCCCACATGTCTACGTCACTGTGTGGGAAGGTTTGCATAACACCGCCCAAATGTTCACGCAAAGAAAGAAGGCGTACCTTTTATTCTCGCTGTAGTATTGTTGCCGCTGCCGTCGCCATGTCATGAAGACACTGTGTGTTTCGTTGTGAAAGCAAAACTACTTTGTTTGGACACAACTAGAACAACCTGCAGAGTAGCCTACAATGTGCACAAAGGCTGTTTCTATAAACCAACTTCCAACTTTGCGATGACAGTCTGGTGCTTCTGACTTTCATATTTAAAGAATTTGCCACTGACGATTCAAACGCGAGTTTTGAGCAGTGTAGAGTAGCACTTGTTGTTTGTCATTTCTCTGATCACAAATGCAGACATGGTTTTATGTTTACGAGGCGTGATACGCAACGTGTAAAAAGACAGTATAAGTCATCTTCAAAAAAGAAATGAAGATTTAAAAAAATTTAAAAAATACTAAAGTTATCTTTCCCTCCATTCAAAGTCACATAAAGCCCATTTATCTTTTCAAAAGATTTGAAAAGATAAATTAACCTTTAAATTGAGGTTATCTGGACTTTTAAAATAGGGACAGAAAGTCGCAGGTTTCATTAAAAATACCTTAAATTGTGTTCTGAAGATAAACAAAAGACTTATGGGTTTTGACTGACTTCTGCTTCTATGTGCATTAAATGTGGTGTACACATCAGTATTAAAGTCACATTCTTTATATGGACACTGGACTCTGATTAACTTTTAAATGTCTTGTGCAGGTGAGTGAAGAAATCCCCTTCTGTACAGGGTACAGAAAAATCACATAACTCGCAGTGAATAGTTACTTGGCCAGTTTCACA
>NW_015505182.1:6878005-6881263 GCF_001515645.1 Sinocyclocheilus grahami
ACTTTAAGTGCATTAATTGAGTAATATGTGCAAGCAATCTTGATGTAGGCAAGGAAATGGAACAGTTCTGCTGTAACTTCTATGTTTTAACCTATAATGTTTTAATAGGTAACCCCGTTTGTCACATGTAAATTCACAAAACGTACATTTCCACTGCATCTTCACAAGAACCTGCTGAAACAGAGCATAAGAAAACGTTTAGAAAATGTTGCAGAAAATCAGTTGCAGATATAATTCTACTGTAAAAAGTTAACTTCTGCTAGCGATCTCTGCTTTTAAACAGTTTGCTAAATTACTAATATATAAAGAAAGAAAGAAAATCACTCATGTGAAACATTAAACAGGATTTTTTTATTACAATTACCTTAATAAACCAAAGAGATATACGTTAGCGTTAGCCACAAGCACGTGCATGGACTCGTGCTGATATGAACCTGACAGAAATAAAACTTATGCCAACAGTTTAGCTACAAAACACGTTGTAGCTAAACTGTGAACATACAGAGAAACACTGGTTAGCGTTATAAACGGTGACCCGACAGAAAAAGCTAATTTATATGATACTGTTATAGCTTAACTGTGAACCGACAGGGGGGGGGAAATAGCGTTGACCGACACATTAACACTACGTTAAAATTTTAGAGTTCAACATCGGTCCGGATTTTTGGGTTATCCCTTTTTTCTGAAATATATCAACAGATAAAAACTTCTTTACACACTCACCATGTCACGTTTCTTTCAAAACAATCCACGGTAAGCGTGCACCAGCAGCAGAAGACACTCATCAGGCAGCGCTCTGCTCACCTCAGGGCCCCTCCCCTCTCTTACAAAAACATAACGCATTGAGTTGTCTCTACTTAACATGATCATTACACTCAATTTTTTCTTCTGATTAGTGCAAACAGCTAATTTTATTTAGTAATGACACCATTTTCTAAAGAACAATAAAGAATAAGTAATGACCACTTAAAATGTTTCATTAACACAAAATCCGGGTTTAGAGTGTATGAACACATGGCCAATTTAGCTGTTTTAAATTATTTAGGCCTAGTTGAAAATCTCTGCAATATTATAACTTACACCTAACACAGTAACCCGGCCACATAATCCTGATGGTTTCTGGTTAAAATAACTAAATAAAACATTTGGTTTCTTTTCATTGTTTAAAAAACCGAGCGAGGGATTATGCAATCATTTTAACGAGATGTGATTAGAATTCTGTATTATACACTGTAAGGGTTTCTGAGAAATGTTTCTCTCTCCACAACAGTGTAAAAAGTGCCCTCCCCCATCAGAAGTTGGGGTGGGCTGTAAAAACTGACCTTGATTGAGTTTGATCGTTAACGTCCAACAACAGGAGTACAACATGTTCAATGGAGTTAATTATCTGTGCTGGATTTTTTCCCTCCCCAGTTCTCCTAATTAGGGGTGCTGGGCCAAGCTGCAGCAATGACGTTACTGTACGTCCACATTTTTACCCCGTTGACAGTTGCATCATGCAGTTACATGCTGCTAGTTAACGGAAATGTGTAACGGGTCTGAATTTAGACGAGGAGTGCATGTTGTGGGTGGGATATGCAGCCTGCTTGTGTCTAAAGTAATTATCTCACCCTGTCAGTGGCCTGCGACTGTTGCAAACATGAATCAAAGCAGGAATAGCCAACAGTCTGAGAGATTTAGCAGTAGTGCTGTCACTTTTAAACAACTGAAAACATGAAAACTTAAGATCTAAATAAATCAAACTAAAAAAGTGTAACTAAATCAAACATTAAATCTACACTGTCTTTTAGCATAACTTCTTTAAGAAGCAGGATTTTATTACACAAACATTTGTATTGAATGGGATACTGAATTGTATTGAATTTAGAAAAATCTAAGTTATAAATAAAACAAAGATTACTGTAGTGTGTTTTACAAGAAAATACTTTTTCAGTCTTTCTGCTTCAAAATTTCATGTTTAATTCAGTGTTACAATTTATTTGTAATTTATTATGAAATTTACTACCGATTTCTGAGCAAAAAATAAAGTAAATCCTATACCACTTTTTTAAATTGTAGCATGATACTCTTATTATTGCCATATCTTAAGAGCATTGCCATATCTTAAGATATTTTACTCAATATGTATTATGGTAAAAAAAAGCACAAAAGCCTGCATTCAATATTCTTTGAGAAAAAAAAATCTAAATTCTTTATTAATAAAAATGTGCTCAGTAAACTCCAAACAGGGCACAAACAAAAAAGTGCAAAGACTAAACTTTTTCGATATCACATCATAATCAAGTGTCATAGATTACGCATCAGCTCTCATTTAGATCCTTTACTGTACTACTTCTAAAATATTTTCACCTTTTCATGTATACTATTTTTTCATTGTATACTTCAATCAAATAAATATACCTACAATTACAAAAAAATAAACATGCACAAAATATATTTAATGTAAAATAGACATTCAAAATAACAAATTATTTTTGGAAAGACCACTACCATATCCTTTTAAATATGAATATGAATTTCCATAATTCCTGGTAGTGAGGTTGTTAAGGATATGAGTATTTCGGTCTCTGGCTGTGCAGAGGTACACAGTGGCCCCTTTAACTTTCCCCCAAAGGTCCGGAGATCCTCACTGCTGTGCTACATGCGTGCTATGGACGCAGCTGTACTGATGCACCTGGGACCAGTACAGCAGGGAACAGTGGTTGGGGATATGCCTCTGCCTTTAAGATCTAGCTCCCCATAGCCACAGCACTGTGTGACATCCATGCGCAATATTAAACCGGTCTTTGAAGTCATTGAATTGTTGGGGATTTGTCGTTACTGTATATCCTTGCTATGCGGCCACATGCCGGATATATGACTTGTGTCTATCATTTTCTTTATGTACAGACCCATATGTTGCACACATGCTGTCACCCCTTCTAGTCCCTCTAAAACATGCACACATACAGAGTTAGATGCTGCTTACCTCTCCAATAGCCATAATGACTTGTATCTGAATCCAAATTAACCACACATTTTCCTAATCAACAGAATGCACATGCTGAAGAAAATTCGAGCCAGAGAGGGGGAAAAAGCAATGATCTGTTATCACATCCAAATAATTACAGGATGAAATGTGGAGAATTTTGTGGCAAACACATTCACAGAGATTTTACAGATTTTATATTCAGTTGCCTGCAGGGATAGAGAAAGTTACCCTGAATATCAAAATGTAAATCTCAAGCATTTGAAGTAGCTAAATATTGCATAATTTTT
>NW_015505182.1:6888535-6980974 GCF_001515645.1 Sinocyclocheilus grahami
ACAGATAGATAGACAGACAGACAGACAGACAGACAGACAGATAGGCCTAGATAGATAGATAGGCATAGATAGATAGATAGATAGATAGATAGATAGATAGATAGATGTTGTTATAACCGTGTTAATATTTAATGCACAGTTAGATTTGGTGTCAGTTTTCAGTGTCTCTTTTCTCGCGTCCGTCATCACTCCATCAGCAGCACAGCAAGCGAGCGCTCGCGGGTTGAGTATGACTGAATTCTGACGTCGGCCCCATATACATCCTCGACCAATTAAATGCTAGCGGCGCGACGCGACGCGACACAAGCTGAACGCGCCCGTTGTAATAAGCGCAAGACACGGGAGCGTTGAGTCCAGCGCGTGACGAAGATTCCCGGAGTGAGTGGATTGGTCGCTGCTCGGTCTAGACAATCGGAGGCGGGGAAACTGAAGAGCCGTTACAGCCCACTTTAAAAACCCGTCAAAACCGACTCACGGGCTCCAAGTCAATGAGAATAACGGCAGTAATTCATAGAGGACGGTCCTCACATCCCCATCCTCAAGTTTTGTGGTGTTACATGTTTAATCCGAGGTAAACCACGGGGAGAGCTTCATCTGAAGGACGTTTCTCAGAAATTCACCATTAACAGAAAATCCGTCCGGTAAGACTGAACGTTTTTATTGTTGTGATATTGTTCATATAATTCGTTTCATCTGTCATAGATACGATATATGTCTTAGTTTTCCATATTTTTAGACCGTTGTGACCCACATTTTAGATGTAGTCTTATAACAATGACATTATTATTCCTCAAAGGACACATGTAAAACTAGGCTACTGCCCCTGTGACTCATGACCATCTTAAACATTTATTTCTAAATATACTAAACTGTTATACGTGCTTTAATTCATTGTGTGGTTGATTTGAATATCAGTGTGTAAATACTTTCTGTCGCTTAGTAACAGCAGAAACTTTACTGCCCGTTAATGTCTCAAATCTTGGTGCTTTGTCAACCTAGACAGCATTTTTGGCATCCTAGGTGCGTGTGCAGATTTAACAGCTATATCATAATCAGCTGAACTTAGTGAGTGCGTGAAGAGAAGCATCTGCGATTCCCCAAAAGTCCGCATGCGCCCATGATACCCAAAAATGCTGTATATAAATATATAAATATATATAAACACTATTTTAAAATAGAAGAAAAAAGAAAACAAATAGCCTAGCAAACTGATCTTCTGGAAAATATATACTATTGTATTAGTAGATTAGTATTTTAATAGATTTTCGGTTGCACTATTTCAAGGTGTCCTTGTTACAGTGTAATATACATTTAAGTACTTAGCAATAATAATTAACTACACAATTAAGTATTGAGTAATAATAATTAACTGCATGTACTTACTGTATGGTTAGGGTTAGGATTAGGGTTTAGTTTAGGGTTACTTGCATGTAATTATGCATAATTTATTATGTAATAGTAAAGTGCATGTAATGTGTGTAACAAGTACACCTTAAAATAAAGTGTTACCAATCGTTCTTTGATGGTTAGACCACTTTTTTTTTTTACACAATTTTTTAGAGTCATTAAATCACAATTTTCAGATTTTTTTTTTTGACAGATTACCTAAGATCTAGCTGTCTACTGTAAGCTTATAACTAGTAAGTTTATACCTCACCTCTCTCTGGCATCAAGTTTTTCCCCCCTCCAGACTTCATGTTAAGACTCACTACAGTACAGTTTCAGTGTATGAATGGACAGGAGTTACTTGTGTTCCTGTGTGCACCTGTGCCTTTGGGTAGTATCATCCCAGAGCGTCTGGGTAGCAGATGCGACCCAGCAGAAGTGACCTAGGTGAAGCTGAGATATTCGGTATTGTGTGTTCTAGAGCACGTCAGGTGGTTGAGGTGGTAGATTAAGGCGAAGAAGGTGAAGTGCTCTAACCAGTGATTAGCTGAGGAAGAGTGAAAACACGATTTCCCTGTCTCTCTCTCCTTCTCTTCCTTTCTGTGCAACCACAGGGGGCGTTAGACAGAGCATAATAATCACATCTTGACTTCAAATGAATTGATTTCTCTCTAATCCTGTCATTTTGAATACATCTCGTCTTAGATGTCTTAGGCCTGCTCTTAGCGTGTCCCAGTTATCTAAAGTGACAATTCAAGATAACAGGTGAATACATGAAATAGGATTCTTATGTGCACATTGACCTACATTGTTAATGTTTTTCTTATTGTATGCCCTTTCAAAATATACAGAAATGTATCTGGAACATCACTTGACAAACTAGTCAATTTTAGAGCTGGTTAAAAGGTGGTTCAATAAGAAATGTTTCAACAAAGTTGATTTATTCTTATCCTAAGGCAATTTGAGATGGCTGTTTCACATTTGATATAGAATTCAATTCTGGTGTGATGTGAAGTCACACATCAGAGGTCATGCACTGGAACAGGTGGTCAGATCTGAACCATGTTAGCTTTAGTAGAGTAGTCTGATGTTTGATTGTTTGTGATGAGTGCAGCTGGTTTTTAACTAAATGAAAATGAAAAGCAAACATCATTTATTTACTTAATATGTGTGAAAATTGAATAATAGTGTGCTGTAAGATAATTTGAATCCGAAGCATGATTAGGCTACACGACTCAAGGCGACTTTGTTCTTCTTAAAGGAATAATTCACCCAGAAATTAAAATGAGCTAAATAGCTCACTGTAAGACCTGTTTGTTTCTTCATCTGAACAGATTTGGAGAAATTTAGTAACATCACTTGCTCACCAATCGATCTTCTGCAGTGAATGGGTGGAGTCCATCAATTAACAGCTTGTGAAATGAAAAGCCGCGTGTTTGTAATAAACAAATTCATCATTAAGACGTTTTTAACTTTAAACTGTTGCTTCCTGCGAACCCATAATCCATAATGACACTTCCTCCAGTGAAAAAGTCATCTTGTCTGAATCAGTGGAGAAATATGCACTGATCAAGCATCATTTACAAGAACAAGTAAACAAATATGTCAGTGGACTCTGATGTGAGAGGACAGCACCCATTCACTGCAGAGGATGTAATGCAAAATGTCTCCAATTATAGAGAAACAAACTTATATACATCTTGGGTGGCCTGAGAATGAGTACATTTTCAGCTAATTTTCATTTTTGGGTGAACTATTCCTTTAAAGCAGTGGTTCCCAAACCTGTCCCGGAGGACCCCCTGCCCTGCACATTTTGTATGTCTACCTAATCAGACACACCCAATTTAGTTCTTGCACTCTCTACTAACGAGCTGATGAGTGGAATCAGGTGTGTTAGATAAGGGAGACATACAAAAGGTGCAGGGCAGGGGGGCCTCCAGGACAGGTTTGGGAACCACTACTTTAAAATATTTTTATTTTATTTTATTTTATCTTATTTTATTTTATTATTATTGTTTTTTAGTTTAAGATAGTAGATTATTTATTGATTGACAAATTTTGGGCCTGTCGTTCACTTGCAACTTTAGATTCAAAAGTTGGAAGTGAATGCATGTGTGCTGCTCCTATAATTGCTGAATAGAATAACACAATAGAGCCAAAAAGAAAGAGAGGATGTTATTAAACACAGATACAGGGCAACTGGTCTGTTATCACTGGTTCTGTTGAAAGCACTTCACATCCCAAGCAGATTGTGAGTGTTGATGTGACAGCTCTCACTATATAGGGTCAATTGTGTGCTTGGAGTGGCCTGAAAACACAGGCAGGACCTCCATTACTGCACAATGTAAGATGTCTATTGTATGAAGCCCCACTTTATGTTTTGTTTCGCAATTTAAACATTCATAATAAGCAATTCATGATTGTGCGTCACTGAGGTTTTAAATGGGTTCTTGTGAATTATTAAGTAGGGACGACAGGGGAGTGTTGTAACATGCAATGAGTTGTAATACAATTTGTTTAACCATTCAGAAATGTGCATGTACATGGTGCCTTCACTATCATATGTGACTAGCACCCTCCTAAAGTAATAGTAGAAGTTGTAAAATTCTAGCTATGTCCAAAATCGTAGATACTGTATTCACATACTACATTTGGTATGTTGTTATTGTCATGTGACCTACCAGTGTCACTGCACTGCCATTCACAACTCCTCTTCTGTGGCTTCAT
The DNA here is from genome assembly GCF_001515645.1 of Sinocyclocheilus grahami. Classification (NCBI taxonomy): domain Eukaryota; kingdom Metazoa; phylum Chordata; class Actinopteri; order Cypriniformes; family Cyprinidae; genus Sinocyclocheilus; species Sinocyclocheilus grahami. The sequence goes on from NW_015505182.1 coordinate 6,892,649, forward strand.
GTAAAGTGTCCATGAATGTGCACTTCAGAATCTCAGTGGTAGTAGTTGGTCATTGGGGAACTTTTCACGTACTATTTTTTGAATGCTTTGAATTCAGACATTTTTTTACATGCTGTTTTCGCCTGTTGTATAGTATGGAGGTAGGCATATTCTAATGCACCTAGTTCTGTGTAGAACTATAAAGAATGTACAGGACAAAAAACCTTTCCCCCTATGTTTTGTCTGTGCTGAATTAAATATTTTCTATATTGTGTTTATCATTTTGAATTAAAATGCTTGGTGGGTGGAATAATTATTTTGAGCAAGTCAATTCTTGATTACTACAATAAATTCATGCACAAAATTAAAAATGTGAGTGTGCTATGTTTTAACAATGTAATTTGACGCTAATTTACAGTTTATGAATAAGTACTAGATTCTAGTCAAGAACAGACAAGTATAGGAATATTATACTCTCTACTCAACCAATAGTGTTATTGTTAAAGAGGAAATGTACGCCTAGTATCCTTTGTCCTGGAGACCTTGAATGTGATTGGGGTTCTCTTGATGTTGTCAGTTGAGCTTTGGCATCTGATTGGTCGCTTGGGTTCATCAGAGGTGTCAACAGTATATAGATTTGCCATCTGGTCACGGTGACATCCCCTCACGATATTCTGCTCTCATCATGTGACTCAAGAGAAGAACATCAGGGAAGACAGGAGAGGGTGTCCCTTTGTTTGGGGCTGGTGTGTGGACACTGACACAGAATGGCGTTTGATGGGCCGACCTGAAACGATATGCCCTGTTTGGACCACTGTTACTCTCTTCCATTGTTGCAGACATGCCAACATATGGAGGCTTCCCTCATCTGCCAAGCGCCTGACTGACCCAACACTGCCTTAGTGTTCTCCTCGACGCTCCGAGTCACACAATAACTTCCTAACAGCGAAACATGCCCCTACTCACCGGAAATTGCAGTTGTGTGAAGAAAGTGTGCAAAGTGAAAACAAATATGGTCACAGTGAGTGAACTCAATAAAATAAGGCAGATTCTTATTGAAGATGGAACCTTTTTTCAGTAAGCAGGATTTAATTACTCTAACTTGATTGTTCTAGATATTAATTATGGGACTTACAGAGTGAGTACTTTTACTTGCTATCACTCTCTTAATGCTTCTAGCCAAAAGACACAAAAGTGAATGTCATAGCATTAAAGGGATAGTTCACCCAAAAATGAAAATTATGTCATTAATTACTCACCCTCATGTCATTCCAAACCCGTAAGATCTTCGTTCATCTTCGGAACACAAATTAAGATATTTTTGATTAAATCGGAGAGCTCTCTGACCCTCCATAGACAGCAACGCAACTGTAATGTTCCTAGGTCAAACATCGGTAAAACAGTCCATGTGACATCAGTGGCTCAACTTAAATTTTGCGAAGCCACGAGAATACTTTTTGTGTGCAAAGAAAACAAAATAACATAATTTATTCAACATTTCTTCTCCACCGAGTTACGTTTTCCGCCATTTTGGAGAGTATCCAATAACGTATTCGACGTAATCAGCATTGTTTACGTTCGGGGGGAAAGCGCGCGCATTAACGTAATCTGCGTAATCAGCGTTGTTTACGCTTAGGAAAAAGTGTGCCTATGTGTTGTGATTAGAGGTCGACCGATGTATCGGTTTTGCCGATTAATCGGCACCGATAGTTGATTGCTGGAACTATCGGTTATCGACAAAAATCCATGCCGATAGTTTTCCGGGTTGCGTCCATTGCTGGAGCGGCTGAGAAGGGTCTGCTGTCATTACATAGTGCAAGAGTGGCCTCTAGTGGTTGAAATCACTGACATTCCATTCAATTACATTATATTGGTCCTGAATCGTTGTTAATGTACATAATGAATTGTGTATTGTGCATTTTCAGCAAAACGTTTGTCTTTCTGTGTGCTTCATTTATAGAGCTATAATATAGGTCACGCTTTCTCTTTCCATTTGCTCCGTTTTTTAAACACTGAACTTCAAACTCATCCATGCCAAATTGTTCATTCTTGAAGTAAACTTGTGTCCGTTTGGTGATTAAATAAACTGTTTTAGACCGCTTCTCGAGTTGAACACGACGCGTCCGGAGTGTGTGTGATACCGGTGAGTTCTCCTAGACTCAGCTCTGCGCTTTTATTTTGATTAGATAATCATCAAGTGTTCAAGAATAGAAGCAGTTAAAGTGTGAGAGTATACATACAATATCCATATGTATATAATTTTAATGCTATAGCCTTTGTGTATATATTTGAAGATGTGCATCTTTAAGCATGACAGTTGAAATGAAATGGTAACACTTTAAAATAAGAGTCCATTTGTAGCATTAAGATTAATGAAAGCTGTGTAAGTATTGTTCCTTGTTAGAGTGAGTTAATTTCAACATTTAATATTACTATTATTATTTTATTTTACTACTACTATTACTACTAGTATGGTTCAGTACTGTTTTTGTTAATAAAGCACTATTTTAGTTTTTGTTCAGTATCAATTTTAAAACTATCGGTTAATTAATCGGTATCGGCCAGTGTGGTTCAACCTAGCTATTGGTATCGGCAAAATCCACTATCGGTCGACCTCTAGTTGTGATACTCTCTAAAATGGCGGAAGATGGTAACTTGGGGGAGAAGAATTGCTGAATAAAGTCTTTTATTTTTCTTTGCTCACAAAAAGTATTCTCGTAGCTTCGCAAAACTGAAGTTAAGCCACTGATTTCACATGGACTTTTTTACCGGTGTCCTTACTATGTTTCTGGACCTAGGAATATTACAGTTGCGTTGCTGTCTATGGAGGGTCAGAGAGCTCTCTGATTTCATCAAAAATATCTTAATTTGTGTTCTGAAGATGAACGAAGGTCTTACGGGTTTGAATGAGGGTGAGTAATTAATTACAGAATTTTCATTTTCGGGTAAACTAACACTTTAAATAATAAAAAAAAATGTAAGATTTAAAGTTATGAAAAAAATAGATACAATGATGACAAAAAAGTCATTCTACACACTTTCTGATTGTAAAATGTTAGTAGTTTGTATCCAATTTTTTAATTTTTTAATTTTATTAAATTTAGATTTTTAAAAAAAAATAATGATTAATGTTTTTTCTAACAAAATATATATTGTGTGTTGGAGTGTTCCAGACGCTACACATCGTTCTTTTTTCTTTGTTACCTTGTATGGCTAAATTTTTTAATAAGGACAATTAGTTTGGCTACACTGCTGCTCAGTAAACCAACATGAAAAATAATTGCGATAAGAATATGGATCGTAGATCTTACGTTATGGTCAGCTACCCATAATGCAACGAGGATCTTATCATGTTAATAATGCAACGAGGATCTTATCACGTTAGGGTCAGCTACCCATAATGCAATGACGATCTTGTCATGTTAGGGTCATCTACCCAAAATGCAAAGTGTGAGTGATATTCAGTTTCTTTATTGTAGCTGTTTCTTTACAGTTACAACAGAAAACAACTGTTTTGATTCATCAACTTCGGTGCAGTCAGGCAGTAGCATCTAATCTCTGCATTTCTTATGGCCTCACATGCTCTCGTTCTTCATGCCATCATTTTATACAATCTGGATTAATGTGACAGCTTGCCAGCACATTACTTCTTTCCTCCCTTTTTTCTGACCTTTATTTATTTATTTACAGCTTAGTAAAGTAATGAGATCTCTCATGTTAGTCACACTTTTTAATCTGTCCCTTCTCACTGGATAAGGCTTTATTCTTCACACAAGGCTTTCATCCAAAACCTTGTAACTTTTAAAAAGCCCTATAGTATCTCACCATTTACAGCATTTACACCTGCAGTAACTGTTAATGGATAAGAAGAGTGTGAAATAAGATGATTGGCTACTGAAGACAAAGAGGTAAATTTCACAGTATTTTACTTAATTCTATTTTAGAATATCATCTGTTGTTAATGGCTCTGTACCAACACCTAGTGAGCTTCTTTGCTGTGTACTATGTACAAAGACAGCTACCTTCAAAGGCAGCATACCAAATGAACTGGAACCTCAGTAACTGATTTGACACTTTATTCATAAGCAGCTAATATAAAAATAAAAGTAAAGTATAGAAATATACACAAAAAAGGTAAAAATAAAAATTTGCTAAGAGCACAGTTTAATTCTAATATTAATATGATCTGATATATAATTTTTAATTTAAATATTTTAAAGAACTATATATTTTTTCAGTCTTGAAATGAAAATCACAGTAATTTCACATAAATACATAATTTAAACAGATGACTAGGTCTACTACATCTTGTTTTCCTGTCTACTACAACATGTGTACGCTGTGTGAGTCAAGCCATTGTAAGTGGTGTGGTTTTTATCCTGTGCTTGGTTTGTGCATGTGTGATGTTAACTCCACTACCTGTGGCGATCTCAGTGTGGGAACCTGAGCAGCACCGACAGGATGTGGAGCACAGGCCTATAAATAAATCACATTTGCAATGAGTCACTCTCCACGTTGCCTCCGGGGAAAGAGACACAGAAAGCGTTGGGGGTGGAAAGAGGGAGTGAAGGAGAGTTGGGGAGGAAAAAGAGGCTGTGGCAGCCGACATGAAAAAAACTCTTCACCAGGATCTGACAGATCCTGAAGCTTCTTTTCGAGATGAGAGCGAGAGAGTTTGCTTGGGATGAATGAGATCTGCTAAATCTCCCTGCTGCACTGGAAGAATGTGACGTACTTCCATGTGACAATCGTCCACTTCTTGAGATGCACCTGCATGCATGATTTGTTATTCTACAGTACATTTGCATCATTTAACAAAAGAAAGGCATGTATTGATTTTTATTTATTTTTTAAATACACTGCACTCAAAAAAATGCTGGGTTGTTTCAACCCAATGTTGGGTCAAATATGGACTAACCCAACTGTTGGGTTAAATTTTGGTTACATTTTTAAATTAACTTTTTAACCCAACAGTTGGGTCAGTCCATATTTGACCCAACATTGGGTTGAAACAACCCAGCATTTTTTAGAGTATACCTTTCGAAAGTTTGGGTTCAGTCATTTTTTTTATGTTGTTCTTTTGAATTTGAAAAAAGTGAGAGAAAAAAATTACAGCTTTCACAAAAAAATATTAAGCAGCGTAACTGTTTTCGACATTCATAAGAAGAAATGTTTCTTAGTCAGCAAATCAGCATATTAGGATTTCTGAAGCATCATGTGACACTGAAGAGTGGAGTAATGATGCTGAAAATTCAGCTTTGCCATCACAGAAGTAAATTACATTTTAAAATGTATTCAAATAGAGCAGTTGTTATTTTTCACAATATTACTGTACTTTTCATCAAATAAATGCAGACTTCATGAGATTCTTTTGTTAAAAAAGTCTTACCGAGTCCAAATTTTTGAACGGCAGTGAAGATTTTCATGTAATTTGTCAGATTAGGAGACGGACGAAGGGTTGATAGTTGATGTCTAAATTGGTGTTTGGAATTAATCTCCGTCAGACAGATCTCATTAATCACAGAGACTTCAAATCCTCTCCGGATAAAGGGAAAAAGAGGAGTGAGGGGCAGTACATATTAAGACAAGCACTGATGATGCATGATGCAGTTTTATACAATGCATTCCATTTGACATCCAGCATCATCTCGTGTAGATTGGCGTACACTTGTAGACTACTTAAGGGCAGCCCAGAGTCTTTGTGGAAGCTGTTATGAACTAGGGCTGCTCATTATTTGAAAGAACAGACATTTTGTTTCTACACCAAGAATGATCATCCACACCAATGTACTGTATGACAACGTTCTGTTTATTATAATTGCGTGCTGCAGTTTTGATGCCACTTTAAATCCTCCATCTCTTTAAAGCAGGATGGATTCTGATGGACTGTCAGTGTTTTTATTGTTCATCAGCTGAAAAAAAAAAGTTCTGAAAGTGAACCCGATATTGTTCTTCTGTATTAGTTATTGTTTTGCTGTGAACTCCACTATTCTCATAGAATTATTACAACTTAATATATATAGTTATCATTATCGTTTTAGGTATTGTAAACAGGTCTTTAAAAAAATTCATGTTTTTTCACCATTTAATATGGCTGTAAAATAATACAATTATTTTATTTATTGTGATTATTAAATTAAATGTATTGCAGTAAATGTATTATGCAATAATACTACTGTACTGTAAAATAAAAAGTAGTATTTAATAAAATAATTTTATTTTATAATACACTGTAAAATCTTATTTCTGTCAATTTCAGTTGTTAAAATGCTAAGCTTTTAATTTTGTCTGTTTTTCAGCATCTCAGCCTTCGCTATAAAACTATCGCATTAAGCCATATAACGATATTGATTTTATTTCTATATATCGTACAGCTCTATTATGAACCAATTATATTATGGTTAAAATTAAGCAGAATTTCCTAAAAGAACAATGTCTCCATCAGCAATACTGAACACCTAATATAGACACTCAGTTACTTAAACTGTCAACTGAATTTTGCATGGGAGTAAAAGGTTTTTATCATGACAGTCAGAAAATATATTTTCATCCTTGACGCATTTGTTTATGTGTTGTTTATGTATCCGTCCCCTGCGCAGATGACCGTTATCCACACACTTCAGCATTAGCCTTGACAGAACGTCTGCTCTTCACATCACAGGATAAACGGTGTGATGCTAGCGCTATACATCTCTGCTTGTCACATTTGTGAGTGTGAATGTTCTATGCTATTTTTGACAGCAAATGGAGACTCTGGATGTTTATCCTGCAGTCAGCCATGTGATCCAGTTTAGCCCCTGTGTAACGGCTTTGAAAAATCCAACAGATTCTGCACTTGTGTGAATGTGCGTGTTGGATTGTGTTTTTGGAGTATGACTCATTACTGTATTAGCTGCTCTTCTAAAATAGGAGAGAAATGTCATTGTCAGTGTCCTAGTCTGTTTAATCTCCTCCATTTCTCCTGTGGAAGGAAGTTGTATATGATTATACCAACTGATATAGATATTAAAGGAATAATTCACTCTGAATTTAAATTCTGTCATCATTTACTCGCGCTCATGTCTGAACCCATATAACTGTATTTCTTCTGTGGAATCAGGCAGCATGCTTGCTACTCTTTTCCACAGAATGTGAAGTGAACTGAGGCCATCAAGCTCCAAAAATCTAAAAAATATGTGCTTTATGTGTACTTTGACTGGACCTCTCATTAACTCTTCCGTATATGGATGTCCCTGTTGAAAAAAAACAGCATATGGTGGTTAGGTATGTTTTGAAGCATGGCAGCTGTTTGAGCTGGTCCTGAGCTGGTTATAAGCTGGTTATGAGCTGGTCCTGAGAAGGAGCTGGTTGCTTAGGACCAGCTTAAACCAGCTCATGACCAACTAAGGACCAGTTTAAACCAGCTACAACCAGCTGCCATGCTTCAAAATATACCTAACCAGCATATACAGTTTTTTTAACAGGGGTATTAATGAGGTTACTTTTTATGATGCTTTTTGTAATTTTTTGGCCTCAACAATATTAGTTCCCTTTCATTATATGGAAAACTTAAACTCAGACATTCTTCAAAATTACTACTTTTATGTTTTCCTGTTGAAGAAAGTCATTCAGGTTTAAAATGAGAGTGAGTAAATGATGACAGGATTTAAATTTTTAGGTTATTAGTTTTATAATTATATTTAGTTTTTTATTTCTTATTTATTTTTACATTATATTTCTTATTATAAAATAATATATAATATATACTACCAGTCAAGAGTTAAGATTTTGAACATTTATTATGTTTTTAAAGTCTCTTCTCCTCACCAAGCCTGCATGTATTTGATTTGAAAAACAGTAAAATTTTGAAATGTTTTTAGTATTTAAAATAACTGTTTTCTATTTGAATATATTTTAAAATGTAATTTATTCCTGTGATTTCAAAGCTGAATTTTTTGCATCATTACTCCAGTCACGTGATTCTTCAGAAATCATTCTAATATTCTGATTTGCTGCTCAAAAACATTTATTATTATTATTATTATTAATATATTGAAAACAGTAGAATTTTTTCAGATTTCTTTGATGAATAGAAAGTTCAGAAGAACAGCATTTATCTGAAATAGAAAAATTTGTATGCTTTTTGTTTTGTTTATAGAAAATCTTACTGGCTTTCTGCAAGGGAAGAGCCCCTTCAATTTACCCAGTACATTAAACTGAAACAAGACTCCAATAATGTTGTTTTATTAATAACCTGATTCCTTTTTCTTGGAATAGGGTGAATATGTCAGAGTACAGTTAATCTGAGTTTATAATCCAGATGGTAGGGTGGACAGAGGGCAGTTCGTTTGTTCAAAATCCTTCATCAGTTAATTAAAGACCTGGGGCTTTTGACTGAGCAATTAGCCTGGATATTACAGTGCAGGTTTAACGAAGTGAATAGCAGAGGTGTGTGAGTATATGCCAGATACACGCAGCTGGTATGTCTGTAAGTAATCACACAGCAGGGATCATTTAAAAGAGCAGGACACCAAACCACGTACACAGCTCACGCACATCTGAAAGCTGAGGGCAAACATTCCAGAGCTGTGTAAACCTCTGGGCCGAGTGACGTCCTAATGCAGCTCTGCCCACGTCACTGATGCCGTGGAGTTGCATCAGCTGTCTTACTGGTCTCGCTGTGTTAAGGGGGTGCTAGATTTTACTTTCTACATCTCTTTTTTCTCATCTTTCTTTCAGTCTCACTTCATCTCATTTTGTCTTTCAGTTCACTTTTGTAAATACGATTCTGTGGTTTATGGAGACAAAGAGATGATTACTCTCACGATGTTTGGGTTATTTTAGGACTGCTTACTGCCTGTGTTATTAGTAAACTTACAGTAGGTGCACAACTTACTTTTCTAATCAAAAACATTAGTGATCAAATAATAAAATAATTATTATAAAAAATTTATACTTTAAGTATAAGTTATACTTTTATTCAGCAAGGACTTGATCAAAAGTGGCAATAAAAGACATGTATGATGTTTCAAAAGAGTTAAAATAAATGTTTTGTTTTTTTTAAACTTTCTATTCATCAAGGAATCTTGGTAAAAAAAAATCATATTTTCCACAAAAATTTTAAACAGCACAACAGTTTTCAACATTGATACTAACAGAGAATGTTTTTTTTGAGCAACAAATCAGCACATTATAATTAAATTATACATTATAATGTAACGTGACACTAAAGAGTAAGTGGAATAAGGAATACATTGCATTTGAAAATATATAAAAATAGGTAACAGTTATTTTTTTATGTATTTTTAAAGAAATAAATGGTCAGCATGAGAGTCTAAGAATGGATACTCTACAAGAGCCATATCTAAAGACCAGAATATCATAAGAGACTTGTGGGTAGGCTTTATTGAAATGGGCTAGTAAGCAAAGACCTATCATCCTTCCAGAACAGAGCGACTGCATAGCAACATCCTGACAACCGGCCACAATAATCTTACATTTTCTTCTGATAATATTAAATTGTAATCCCTCTTGCTCTAAATCTCTTTTTTTCCACCTCTTTCTCTAATTCATTCCTAGTCACACTCAAATTTTCGCTGCCGTTGAATCCCATGACAGAGAGGGATGAACCAGTCTTAATAACAGTAATTTATGGACACTTAGGGTGTTTTTAATGAACATCGATGTGTCGCTGCAGCACTTCTAATAAGTGCTTTTCACAGACACAGAGCTAAATCAGTTCCTGACAACACCACATCACGTCACGACAAATGCAGCGCTCATGCTTTTTTGCATGTGACTGTTTTAAGTCACGCAGACATAATGAGAACAGATGAGCATGTCCCAGCCTCTTTTTGAGAACGTTGGACATTGTTACGTCAGCAGGGAGGCGATGTTATTACTCTTTGGAATTGTGCGTCTGTACTAGCGAGTTTAGTCTCAATGCACAATTGAAAGCAGGCTGCGTGGAGTATTTAATCCATGAATAAACTTCTCATTATTCAAGAAACTTAAGCTATGACCCAGTTGGCAAAGCTGTTTCTTCCCCAGTGTGTTTAGGAGCTGGCAGACATCGGAGAAAACAAATTCTGTTTGTGTTTTTCAGACCCGGTTGAAAATCGTCACATGTTCCGGCGCAGAGTAAACGCAGCTGCTATTATGCATTTGAATATGCGACAATGGGACCTGTTGTGGTTAACTCAATTGACTCCGCCCAAAGCCTTGAACTCCTCCGGCCAATCACGTGTAACCATTTATCTGGTTAGACCAGTGTCTGTCTGATTAGCGCAGTGCATGAAGGACAGGCTGGTTCTCCATTCAACATCTTGGCACAGACCTCTGCCCCCATCATAGGTCCGCTTCCCATTTCATGAGGCATTCTCAAATTTAAGGTTCACTGTTTTTTTGAATTAGGGAGCCTGATGAATTACCTTTTCAGCCCTTCGAGTGCCCTGGCGAGTTTGAGCCGAGGAGGCCCCACTGGTATAATGACGCTTGGCACAATCACCCTTCTGTTCCTCCAACCCTGTTCCCAGGAAACCACACAGCATGCACAATTGCGTACCGTGCTTTGCTGCCCAACCACATTGCTCTTGGCGTGGCTGCGCAGCAAGCCGAGTAACGTGGCATCTCGCTGGATGAACCAGAGTTGATCTTCCCAGAGTTCACGCCGATTCGTTTTCTGCTCGATTATTAATTCACATTTGCGGGGCGTAGCGAGGGAGCAGGAGAATAAAAAGGGAGAACTTGAGGTTATGCCAGCCCAGAGTTTCAAGCATGAAGAGAGCATGACTGTTATGTTAAGCTTCTCCTAATTAAAAGTAAAGGAATGGGAAGAAAGCTGTAAAAAAAGCGAGTTGAATGGACAAAGAGGGCCAGAACTGGTTCTGAGCTGGTCATAGCTGGTTCTGCTGGCTTTCATGGCCTTCCTCAATGGGCCCGCTGGTTTGGAGTGTAGGTTCCCTCCCCTCCTCTTTCCCCATACTTCTGTTTATGCTTTGTAGCTAATGTGATACTAGGGCTCCGTCCTTTCAGACCAGGATTGGGAATACCAGGGGGCCAAATGGGAGCCTGGAGACGCATGTCAGCTTGTGCTTTCAGGACTCAGCACTCCAACAGGTCCATCATAAGCAGCCACAGGGAGTCAGGCACCAATGAAGGCAGGAAGAGACCACAAAAACAGCTATAGAGACATCAGGAGCCATATAGTGAAAGGAGGAAAGCGAGAACAACACCTCTCAGTAGAGTCAGGAAAGTGACGACTTATTCAGTTGTATGGTATCGGTGCAAAAGGTTACTGGTTGTTTTGCAAAGTTCATTTGGCAGTGGCAGAGGTTTGATGGAGCTGTTTTGTCATGCAAGAAGTAAGAAACACATGAGAGAAATGCAGAGAAGCCTGTCTGTCTGTCTATATATATATATATATATATACAGTGGTGTGAGAAAGTGTTTGCCCCCTTCCTGTTTTTTTTAATTTTTGCATATTTGTCACATTTAAACGATTCAGATCATCAAACTTGGTTTGCTGGAGTCCCAAAGCCTTAGAAATGGCTTTATAATCCTTTCCAGACTGATACATGTCAACTGTTTTGATTCTCATCTGTTCTTGAATTTCTTTAGATCGCGGCATAATGTGTTGCTATTTAAACGTGCTTCACTTTGTCAGACAGGTTCTATTTAAGTGATTTCTTGATTCAACAGGTCTGGCAGTAATCAGGCCTGCGTGTGGCTAGTGAAATTTAACGCAGCTTTCTAAAATAATGTTGTTAATTGCAGTTCTTTCATGATTTAACAGGAGGGGGCAATTAATTTTTCACGTAGAGCCACTTAGGTTTGGACAGCTTTTTTCACTTAATAAATGAAATCATCATTTCAAAACTGCATTTTGTATTTACTTGCATTATCTTTGTGTAATATTTAAATTAGTTTGATGATCTGAAACATTAAAGTGTGACAAACATGCAAAAAAAAAAGGAAGGGGGCCAACACTTTTTCACACCACTGTATATATATACAGAAAGAGTTCCCCCTTTTTATATGTATAGGCCTTAATTTTTGTTTAAAAAACTCTTATTACAGTTATATAAATGTATTTATATAGTAAAATCGTTTTTAAATGTATTATTTATTTTTTTATTTTAACACCACGTCACGCCAGATGCCAGGTGTCAAAAAGTGTTTGTTGCAAATCCATTTGTCCTTTATGCCAGAAGTGTTAAGCCCTAAATACACTGCACAATTTTCGGCTGTCCCAGACAAAAGATTGGCATCGTGAAACAATCGTGGCGATTTCTGTGATCGTGGCTCCTAATCGGTGGTCCTCTGTCGTACAGTGAGAGAGGTTCAAAGATGGCCGTTGTCACGGTCTCATGACCAAAGATAGCCTACGATACAGCATGATCATTGCACAGTGTGTTTGCTGGTACGATCCACGTTTACTGACCAACCAATAAAAATGCGACATGAAATCAACGCGACATGGCGCTAAAACATAAAACTGCTTACCTCAAGCTCTTATCCCTTCCTCTTTCACCGCTTTTTTTTCAGCACACATAAAAATACAACTGCTAAAGTGTGATTTATCATGCTCTTTTTGTTTACCACTAGCGCATGCTGATGACGTTTTATTCTACTATAGTAACGTGCTTCGTATCGTATGTGTATTTAACTAACTTGAAAAATTATCTTCAAACTCTTCAAATTTCAGAAAGCAACAATCTGAAATTGAACTTGTGTAGATGTTCATGTACCTACGTAGAGTGTGTTTCAGGCATTGAGGTTCACATCATATCCTATTTCAAGGTCTTACATAATACTTCACTGCTCCATTTTACACAGATGAACATATCACGTGTCCTTTAAACAAGCTGGGGTTAATATGCACTGTTTTTGCATCCTTTTCTTATAGGGAAACAAGGGACAGACACAAAGTTTCTCTATAGATCTTCCTCTCTCACACACGCACACTTGAAGACCGAGAATAATCGCTCTGAAAGCATGGAGCCCGACGAGATGAACACTATCCCCAACGGGAAGGGGCATGGAGCTGGCGAGGAGACTACTGTGACTGCAATAAAAAGCCAATCAGAAGATGCAGCTCAGTAAGTATTCGCTCAAGGGTGCAATATAATTTCTGTCTGGTTAAGGATGGTTTATTGTCAGTCATCCAATGTGTATAGATTTAGTAATACAGTTTCATTTGGTATAAGCTTTATCATTGAATCTATCCTTCAGTCTATCTTAGGGGTGCCTTAAGCTTTATATACGTTTAGTGCATATATACAGTATGTGTGAACATTAGTTTGTGTTTTTGCAGTATCTTCCAGCTAGCATTAAAGCATCCAGTCAGTCATCTTAATAAGGTGAAGCCTGTCTGTCATCACAGTCCTAAATGTCACTGAACAGCACAGTTCAGACATCACTGAGCACATTCAGTAACACTGATGTTATGCTCTCATGTTCAAAGCTCCAACATGTTTTTGTGCAAATTAATGTGTATGGGTGTTTCTTCAACTACAGGAACCTTTTATGTGACAACAATAGATTTTTGATTACAACTAACTTTGTTCTTTTGGTTATTTAAAGGGTTAGTTCACCCAAAAATGAAAATTCTGTCAATAATGACCCTCATGGCGTTCCAAACCTGTAAGACCCTCGTTCATCTTCGGAACACAAATGAAGATATTTTTGATGAAATCCGAGAGCTCTCTAACTCTGCATAGACAACATTGTGAACGTGTCAGTTGCGTTGCTGTTTATGCACAGCCAGAAAGCTCTTGGATTTCATAAAGAATATCTTAATTTGTGTTCTGAAGATGAACGAAGGTCTTACGGGTTTGAAACGACATGAGGGTGAGTAATTAATGAAATAATTTTCATTTTTGGGCGAAGTGTCCCTTTAAGGTCACATTAAAATACTAATGCCTTTAATATATAGATTTAATTGTTTTACCCTTTTCTCAGACCCAGACAATCAATCTGTCAATATGAAAATCATCATAAAAACATTATCTGTAATTAACTGTTTAAAACTTTGATGATCTACACATTGAATGAACTTATTTCAACATCTATTTTGTTAAAATAATTTCTTTAAACATTTAATTACATTTAAATTCTATTTTTACACAAATTAATACAGTCCCACAATTCTGCCATCATTTCTATTAGAGTACAACGAAAATGTTTCAACTAATAGTTTTTTAAAATTTAATGTACTTCTTCACAAAGAAGACAACAGTGAAGATCAGGCTTGAGATGGTAAACCAATAACTTCAGGGTATAGGCTACATCAAGGTAAAAACTGGGAAAAGATTGAGCTGTAATTGTGTCAGATTGTGCAAAACATGTGACAGTATCATTCAATTGTGTGTATTTAAGATACTTAGAATGCTGGCTGCGTAATTTGAATGCTCCTGTGATGTGTGTTGCTAGTAGGAAATATACTGTATATATATATATATATATTATTGAGCAAAAAAAGCAAAAATTGTCTTTTAAGGTAATTATTTTTTCTTTGCAAGACTTAAAAGTGCCCATAGTTGAAGAAACACCTATATGTTCTTTTATATGCAAAACAAAATCACCCTGCATGTAGAAGTACCACTCGCCTTCACAAAAGCAAATGAAATGTTTCTAGACATCACTTTCTCCTGATTGGTGCCACATGCCTTCAGTAGTGTGTTTATCTATGGGTGTGTTCATCATGATTTCCCTGTCTCTTGTGCTTTCGTGGATGCGGCTCCAACACTGCTCTGTAGGGAACTTGTTCCAAATAGCACTGAAAATGCCAGGTATGTCATGCAGAGAGCAGAATCATTAGCAAACAAAACAGTACTTCTCTGCAGCTGCACATCATGCACCTGTAAATAAAGCAAAGCACTCACCGTAAATCAGTTTTTTGGTGGCGTTAACCCTTTAGTAAGTTATCTGTGATGCACTGCCAGTCAATCCCTCATGGGTGTTATGTGTGTCTTTAGTACTGACAGAACTCCAGGTAATGCAGAGGCAAATCTGGCAGAAAGCTCAGAGTTCCTGTCCAACGCAGATGACAAGAAAACCCCTCACTTCACGGATGTAAGTTGAGCTTTTGGTAAGATTTCATGTATGTCAGTTTGTGACAGTGGCAGAATCATAATATTTTTCAAATGTGAATGTGTGAACTCTGTTTTTCTTTTTAGTTTGAGGGAAAGACTTCTTTTGGGATGTCTGTCTTCAACTTGGGAAACGCCATCATGGGAAGTGGAATTCTGGGTTTAGCATATGCAATGGCTAACACGGGCATTGTCCTCTTTGTGTAAGTTACAGTTTTAGGTCAAACTCTATGCAATCAGATTGTAGGAAATTTGGAGAATATTGTTGTTGAAATTTGTTGAAATTGTAGGCTTAATGGAGAAAAGATAGTCCACTTTGAGTTAGAATTAATGAAACCATTATGCATTTGATAGCATCCTAAACCACTCTGTGGGGAAACATTAGAGCAAGAATTGATATTGTTTTACTGCTGATCAAACATGAAATTTTTATATTTTATTGAGAATGAAAGCCATTGTCCTTCTTGCTGAATATGTATCATATTGAGTTTATTGTGGTGTGTATTAATATGCAATTAATCATGCTGTTAAACCAGTATAATTGATGATATTAATGAATGCTTGTGAAATACTTGATTTAACTTGCACAACCTTTAAAGGATTAGTTCTCTTCCAGAATAAAAACTTTCTGATAATTTACTCACCCCCATGTTATCCAAGATGCTCATGTCCTTCTTTCTTCAGTCGAAAAGAAATTAAGGTTTTTGAGGAAAAAGTTGTTTCAGCATTTTGTTTCGTATAGTGGACTTCAATGGCAGCCAACGGGTTGAAGGTCCAAATTACAGTTGTAATACAGATTCAAAGAGCACTACACGATCCAAGCCGAGGAATAAGTGTCTTGTCTAGTGAAACAATCGATCATTTTCTAAAAAATTTTTTAAAACTTTTTAAACGCAAATGCTTGTTTTGCACTAGCTCTGTAATGCGCGTCCACGACTTCATGCATTACGTAATCACATTGGAAAAGTCACACGCGGCTAGTTCTTTGTCTGTGTACTTCGGTTCAAAAAGGTAGAGTAGGGCGAAAAACATCAGCTCATTTTCTCCTCCAACTTCAAAATTGTCCGATATCCTTGTTTTTCCTTTTTTTGTAAAGGCTGTTTGACTTTCTTCTTTGAAAGTACTAGCTCGGTACGTCCGCCTACGTCACGTGTGCCTGATTACGTAATGCGTGAGGTCGAGCTATTGCAAGATGAGGATTTGTGGTTAAAAGTATATACATTTTAATAATTTTTTTGAAAATTACCAATCGTTTCGCTTGATCAGACCCTTATTTCTCAGCTGGGAAGAGCCATTTCAAGCTGCACTGAAACTGCAATTTGGACCTTCAACCCGTTGATCCCCATTGAAGTCCATTATATGGAGAAAATCCTACAATGTTTTCCTCAAAAATCATACCATCTTGGATGACATGGGAGTGAGTAAATTATTAAGAAATTTTTATTCTGGAAGTGAACTATTCCTTTAATAAGGAGATTCTGGACCCCTACTTTTTGACTCTTCAACGTTTTTATTTTTATTTTTTCTTGAAAGAAAGAAAGAAAGAAATTAATACAATTATTCAGCAAAATTTATTACAATGTCACAGCTTCCCTACAGTTTGTTATGATCTGTGTTAATTCCCGTTCTGTGAACTGGTCCTCCTGCTGTATTAATCCTCTAGTAAAGCAGCCTTTATTAGAAAAGTCAGATTGCCAGAGAGATTTGTTTCCTGACTGACCTTCAATAGAGCTGAGTGGGCTGTACCAGGACTCTCACTTTCCACTGGGGCTCCATGTTCACGCCAGGCACACCATATTACTTTTGTTAACAAAGGGTCTGTCGTCTACAGTAGTTATGATCTAATGATCTGTGCTACTTAACGTGGGCTCTCTGCTGTGATCATGAAGATTAGGTTGTACATGCTTTATGAAAACCAGTCAGGCCTTTTAATCTGGGTTGAGCAATGTACAGAGGATTTTTTATTTTTCTTTCTGAGAGGGCTTTGGGTTTGAGCTGTTTGGCGTGACTGGGGTTCTGCGATATCTGGCACACTTGAACTTTCCGTACTCCCGATTCTCTACATGTGGTACCTGTCTGATCTGAGAGCAGTGTTTCTCCAGTGCTGACTGTGGCTTCGGGCTACTCATAAATCAATCCCAGACACAATTTAATAATGCAGCTAATATTCCTTTCAATAATGGTGCAGCTCTTGGGAATGAATTCATAAGGTTTATGGGAGTTTCTTAGACCTTACTATGAGGACATCTTTGTGGAGCCTCTATGCTAGAATAAAAACATTTTCTTTGTGTTCATCTGTATGCTTTTATGGCTTTTATGATGAGCATTTTGTACTGTATATACTATCATACATTTTACATAGGAACATCTCTGCTGATTATTGTTGTATATGGTGTATATAGATGAAGATAGAGGAAAGATTCTGAAATGTTGATGTTGGGTTTTGTTGAGTTGTGGGTTTGACTTGTGTCACTTTGAATCTTGGCAGTGGTTCCCTAGAGGCGAGAGTGAATCCACGACTCTGAGAAATACACAACATCACAAACAAGGATAACTTATGAATATCCAGTCATAAAATGTGTGGAGTTCCTATTCCTCTTTTCTTACAGGAGTGACATTAAATGGAGAGCAAACTGCTCACAGATTTCACATTTGCCTATTCTGGAGTTTAGGAATAGATATCAATTAAACTCCCATCAGATAGTTATCATCATATGTATTTATATATATTTGCTTCTATTTTTAAGAACTTTTAGGAGAAACATCTGGGACAATCGTATTGCCTAAATTAGCCTAAACATATCTGGGGACTCCATTGACTGGCTTTGAAAGAGCAGCTCTTTGTACAAGATAATGACAAACCAAAAAATCTTTGCTTTGAAATTCAGCTCCTATCTTTGGGATTTGGGATTGTTTTTTAAATGATTTTAAGCAAGTAATGGATCAAAAGTGACATTAAAGACTTTAATAATGTTACAAAAGATTTCATTAGGGGTTCAAGCATGTAGCGCTATTGTAATTGTTAGAATGATCAAGGATCAGCAATCTCCACGTAAAACTGATCGGGCAGGCCAAACTGTAAGACATAGAGACTTGAAACTTGGAGGGATGGAAGTACTCACACCGTCTACAACATGAAATCGCTCATAACTCCTAAACCAGGCTCATCAGACGCAGGCTCAAGTGTTTTATGTCGTTGGAATTCTTGGCTCACGCTGGACAAAACGCATGCCAGATTCGCTTTTGAGCCTGCCAAAAATTTCGGGTATTTTGGATTTTAAAAAAAAAAACTTCTTTTTTGAGCTAGTAGTCCTAGGTTTTTCACCCGATCGTAAACAAACCAGTGCAGAAAGCTTCTTTGGAAAGTGAATATCAATTATTAACAAAAACAAAAAAAAGTTGAAGTTTTGACCGTCGCAAAGGGACCAAACTTTTGAAAGGGGCAGGACCACTTTTACTAAAATGGCTATAACTTTTGAATGGAATGAGATATTGTTGCCAAACTCAGAACACTTAAGTAAGAGCTCAATCTGAGGTCACTTGAAAAAACAATTGTGGAGTTTGGCCACTTGGTGGTGCTATAAGAAGGAAAAAAAAAAACTAAAAATGGCTATAAATACGCAATCATTTGCAAATCATGTTCTATTCTATTCATCCAAGTAATTTAAGACTCAAGTAAGTTGAGTGTTCCAAATCAGTCACTTGTGAGATTTCATTTCAGTTAGGAAGCTTTCGAAGGCAGCAACTAGCTTTTGGAGCAGCTATAAATGCAAAATTAAGAACTTTTTGTCGGTGTCTTTTGGAGCTTAGATGATATTAAATATCTCATCACAATCAGCTGCTAAAGAAGATGATTAGATGCTGAACTGATCACATAGTGCACTGCCTTCATTCAAGCCAGCTGCCTCCATTTACACACTGCAGCTGGTGAACAAATCGCATGTTCTGTCTCCGATTTCTCAAAGCTTTTCAACCTCACAATGTTGCCTCCTCCAGTGTAATTTGTTATTAAACGTGAGCGATTAGCTGTACTAGTTGTGCTCCACTTATTTAAATATGAGTGGAATGTTAGTCAAGGCTAGAAGGATTTTTTTAATGCTGAATATCCGTTTCAGAGCTCATGTGAGTCAGGGCACTGCTGTTTCCAGCAGAACTGCACTCGTTGACTTCTCCTGCAGTTCGGCCACGTCATTTGGAAAAAAGAAGGAAAATGGAAGACGTGAGAAAGTGCGGAGTTGAAAATGAGTGCTTGGCAGAGGGTGGTTAGGCCTGGTCAGTATAGATGCCAAGACATTCTGGAACTAGGAAAAGGGACTAAACAGGACATTTGGATGGAGGAAAAAGAGTCAGTAGAGCATATTTTGGGTTCCCAGCTTGAGATGTTTATCCAGATGTTGGCAGCTGGAGGGTGCCTTTGAATTTATGTGCTATTTGTGATGTGCCTGTGATGATTACGATGTCTAGTATTTTTCCACCTTACTGAGCCTATAACCTCTTTTCAATTCTTAGAATTAGGCCTGTTATATATTTTTGTTTTATACTTTATGTATTAATTAATATAACCATAGCATGTTTAGATATACAATGAAATTTTTTAATTCTAAATTATTCAGTTATAAGTTCATGTAATTTTTTTGTATATATATACACACTACAATTCTGCATGAAAATATTCTGCTGATTTGCGAAAAATGGCCTAAAATTACCCAACTATTACCTAACAGTTTTTTTTTCTTCTCCCCATTAAAAAAAAAAAAAGCTTTTACAAATTATATTAATATAATACTTTTTTACCTTACAAATGGTTTTCAAAAGCAAAAATGTTACGAAACGCACATCATATTTTGGGAAAGTGTTGGATTTCATTCAGCAAGTATGATGTACTGTATACGGCAGTGCAATTATATTGATAGAAATTCCTTTTTTCATGATCACTTTTTCTGTAATTGTTGTAGATTTAATTTCTTGTTTTTAACCTAGAATATTACTTCGTGTCTTGAGTGGGATTATCCCGTGTGTTTTGATCCTACAAGCTTTCTATACTGTGCTTTTGAACCAAAGGCTGTTTTAAAGTACTCTATAAATATAACACATAGCCATACTCGGACTTGACAGTGACATTTGGTTCCAGTTGCAGTTAATTTGTCTTCTGTCTTTCAGAATTCTCCTCACTGTTATTGCTGGTCTGTCTGCATACTCCATTCACCTGCTGCTAAAATCTTCAGGCATTGTTGGTGAGTATTTCATTACATTGACCCGGTACCAGTTTAAAGCTCTCCTCTCTATAGTTAAGAATATAATTTGGATATGAAAACTGTTCCTGAACCTTTGCCCTGAACTAGATTGAAGAGCTGGTTTAGATGGAGGTGCTAACTGCTGTGACATTGCTCTCTCTGTTGGCTCAGTGACCATCTGCCTCACTCCTCTGTGAGAGATTTTAATTGGCCAGAATATTTCTGGTGTGCATTAGGCTAAAAATAGCCAAGCGTCCGCTGTGCTTGATCAATTGTGGCTGTCATTGTCAGTGCTATATAAACTATAAGCCCATGGTTACATTGTTTCCCCATACCCATGTTTACCACATGCTTACCCTTGAAAAACCATGATATTACTTACTGATAGTGGTTTTTAATAATGAATACATTTGAATGACTGTCAAATAAATGTTATAAAACAGAAATGTATTATTATTATTCACATAACCTTATTATTATTATGATTATTATTATTCACATCTTTTTCCTTTGTTGTCAGGCATTAGAGCTTATGAACAACTGGGCTTCCGAGCCTTTGGCACACCAGGCAAGATGGCTGCCGGCATTGCGATCACCCTGCAGAACATTGGAGGTGAGATTGTCAAACGTTACATCTCAGGAGACACAATGTATTGCTTTGTGACCTGTCAAGGGCACAGCACACGTATACACCTCTGCAGAGAGAGTGACTGGACTTGGATAGATAGCAATGCCATTTGTTTCTCATTTACATTCTAGGTCATCAGTTATTTTTAATTTATTCATTATGGTAACCTGTCCTCCCTGTTTCCTCAGGGTTGTACACAGGCTGTGTTCTATTTCACTACAAATAATCATAGTACAGTCTATCTGCTGATTATTATTGGAAATACAAATCATTTTCTTTAAAAAAGTTGAATTTTTATAGGTTATTCCAAGATTTTGGATAATTCGTTAATTATTATTATTAAATATAAAGTAATTAAATGAATCTCAGGCCTGTTGTGTAACATTATTTTTAAAGATGTATAACATGATTTTATTATTTTTTAAAAGCTGAACTGTGACTTAATCTACAGTGATGGAAAAAGACCCCGAGCTGGCATTTGGTACATGTTTATAAAAGCTAAAAATAGAACTGATTCTCTTCTTTACTGTGACATTTGCTTCCAGGATAATAACCACAATCCCCTGGAGTGGACGAATGCGTCCTGGATTAGGTTGTTTACTGTATATGTGAGTGCGTGTGTTTGAATCTCACAGCCGTCCTCTCTCTCTTTCTCCTCTCATAGCCATGTCCAGCTACTTGTACATAGTAAAGTATGAGTTTCCACTGGTTATCCAGGCTTTTCTGAAGGTGGACAATCCATCAGGGTGAGTGCACATGTCTGTGCGTGTTTAAAGTTGTGTTTTAGTTCTCAGAAATCAACAAATACATCTTGTTGTTTTTTTTGCCACATCAAGACTCTTTATTACCATGTGACCCGTTTCAAGCATGTTAGGGTATCAGCATACACAAAGACTTTCTAGAAAGACAAATAAAACATGAGATCTGTGTAATTTCCCTTATTTTTTCTACTAGATAATAGTGGTATTAATTGAAAAACAGATGAAGTCTCCTGCATCAAATGTTTCTCTTGAGAAAAAGACCCAGTTAATGTCTCATCTAAAGTCTCCGACTGTGTTTATGTGATAAAACGTCTTCAGTGCTAGAATTTTGTGAACTTTGATTTAAATGAAACACAAGTTTCTCTCCTATGGAGAGAAAAATGGTAAGAGACAGAACGCAGTGTGTGGGCATGTCTACACTAAAAGGCCAAAGGGGAAAAAGGTTGTTTGATTAGTCGAGTCTGTAAAAGCATCTCTTTAAATGGTTTCTTTCTTTTTGTCAAATGCCAGCCTTTCATTGTGGGCATGAGGGTGTTAACGCTAGCCACCACATCAGTTTGGCCCCTGGTAATGATTACTGCCAATTTGTGTATGTGTGAGAGCTGTGTTCTCTCAGATCAATAGGCCCCTGAGGATTTCTGAGTCATCCTCCGGCACTATTGTGTGAAAGTGTGTGTGTGTTAGAGAAGAACTATGATAGATGGACTAGATTTGATGAGAACAGGTTCGTATGCGTGTGAAGGTCAGATCTCCCCTGACTATAACACTCGGTTGCCCAGCCAAGGATATGTGTGTGTATGTGTGTGTGTGACGGTCCGTGACGCAAGCCGACTGCAGATGCGATGACTGGAGCTCGGCCTGACAGAAGGCCTGTGCGCACACTCTGGAGGACACCTCAAAAACTCCACGGAAACGACCTTTGGCTGCCTCATTTGAATTCCTCACCTCTCCAGGCAAGCGAGGAGGATCACGAAGCAGTAAACAGTGACTATTCATTTCAGTTTTAGCAGGCCCTTGAATCTACATGTGTGACAGTCTGTGTAAATGGTTCCTAACAATTATTTGTCAAATTTCGTTTATTGTCTTGATAACATTCACAACACTGTTCTGCGTAAAAGGTGAATATAAGCGAATATGCAAATTCACTCTTTGCCACAAGGTGGCACTTGTGGAACAGCAGAATTATTTAGCTGTTACATAAAGTAAACACTACCTTATTACAAGCATTATACGGAGGTAATATGAAAGGGAAATGCCATCAAAACTTTCCTGGCTGAAATGTGAGTTTACAGGTATGATTTAAACACCATAAATCACACAAAATATTAATAATTAATCATCAGTAGATCAAAACAACAGGACATGTTGGCATAAATGTGGGTTATTTGGTGATTGCTAACGGTGTTTTATTTTGAAACATGACGTGCTCGCGTTTAATTAGTTCAATCACAGCTGTATAAAGTTTAATCACATTTAAGCAATGGGGCAATTCCTATTTTTCCATCCCCAGATTTAAAATTGAGGCTTTGAAGCAGCACTATTTATGGAACACAGATGACACACAGATTACATCCAAGCAAGTTACTGAACTCTCACTGTATGACGTTACAGAACGTTGTCCGGTCCAGATTCTTTTCACAGCAGTGTTGTGTTTCTGATAATCTGCGTGTTGACATAAAGATACTCTCGTGCTGCGGTTATTTACTAGCGAATGCATTATACATTCCGCTTACAGTATATCGATGGAACACGTGGAACATACCAACTATACAAACTGTGTGGGGGGGACCTAAACTGAGCCATTCACTATATAGGCTACTATAACCAGGGCGTCGCAGAAAATGAGTGTGCGAGTTTGTTTACAGAACGCTGTTGCCACTGCTGCAAACTCCCATATAAATAATTATTCAAGATATATAATTTCCCTGCAGCCAGTGGGCCCCCTTTCCAGTGTAGGCCCCTGGGCTTCAGCCCCTTGAAGCCCATGCATTAATGCGCCCCGTGCACAACAATTCAAGATTCTTTGAAATGTTTTTGAATGAAGTCTCTTATGCTCATTGAGGCAAAAATACACTAAAAGCTGTAATATTCTGAAATGTTATTGCAGTTTATAATAACTCCTTTCTATTTCACTATATCTTAAAATGTAGTTTATTCCTGTCATGCAAAGCTGAATTTTCAGCATCATTACTCCAGGCTTCAGTATCACATGATCCTTCAGAAATCATTCTAATATGCTGATTTGCAGCTCAAAAAACATTTCTTATTATTATTATAAGTGTTGAACAGTTGTGCTGCTTACATTTTTTTTGTGGAAACCATGATACATTTTTTTCAGGATTTTTCGATGAATAGAAAATTAAAAAGAATAGCATTTATTTTAAATAAGTATTGTGTAAAATTTTAAATGTCTTTACTGCATTCCTACTGAATATATATATATATATATATATATATATATATATATATATAAACTGCTGACCCCAAACTTTTGACAGCTAGGATAAACCGTAAAAAGAAATATAAAGAATGTAAAAAAAAATTACATGATCAATAAGGCAATATATTTCAACTTTATTTTTGTAAATTATGAGCTTCAACTAGACATGTTTAGAAAAGTTTAAGTGAAATTTTTTGTTAGCAGTCTTTAACACCAATTTGGTCCTGATATGCAAATGATGGCAATGCAGATAAAAGACCGAAAGCTGTTCCATGTGTGAAAGTGGCTACTACTTTCTTTCCTGTCTTGCTATTTGGCAATTTGTGCACTGTATTTTAAGTCACTTTGGTAAGAAAGAGCGTGTAAATGTGGCCATTCATTCTGCACCCAGACATGTCCTCATCCAGACTAGACATGGAGGGGTGGGTTGCAGAACTGTTGAGAGGAAGTAACTCAGGCAAGTGTTGGCATGCCTTTCAATGGCTGACTCACACTCCTGCCCATGTGAAACTCCTGTGGCAGATAATGAACATCACACACATACAGATCCTGAGCTAACCAGTACCAGGGAGGAGCACCAGTGCTGCTGATCTTGTACCTGGTAGCGTTCACCTCACTGAGATCACAACATCTCCACTTCATAAAATCCACACTCCACTGAACATCTTTGGCTTGATAGAGTCGTTCTATTGTCTCATATCAAGCTGAATTTCCGGGCAGGGTACAGGCCGTTCCTAATAAATCTCTCTCTCTCTCTTTGTCGTTCAGAGCTTTTTTGAGAGATGCCATGTTTCTAGTCTTAATGGGGGCAGAATAACAAGATTAGCAGCTTTAGGACGAGTTAGAGAGGGAGAGGATTTCCTCTAAATTGGCCTGTGATTGAGCACAAGGGTTTGGGTCTAAATAGCTGCTCAGTCACACATCACGAAACATTTAAAGGGCACTGATCTCCAGTGTTGGGGGTAACTCCAAAATGTAAGTTACCCAATATTAACTTCTTGTTTATTTAACTGTTGTATACCAATCTGAACAAAATCACTCATGATTGTGCGATGTTAATGAAGTACATATTGTTTGATGTTCCACCAAAGACGTCATACAGATTTGAAACAAAATAAGCAAGTAAATTACACAATTTTTATTTTTTGGGTTAACTATCCCTTTAAATACGTTTCATTCAGTTGCCATGTGCTGCTTAATATTCAAATCACGAAGCAGTACTTTGCTATTTTGAAATTTCTCTCTGAATAAAAGGCTGAGAGCATGAAAATTAATATTTAATCTTGATACAGTTCCAATTAGCAGTTTATAAGTCTTCTAGTAAGCTGGGGGATTTTAGGATGTGCTCATGTTTTCCACCAGCAGGATCAGTGTGTGTGTGTGTGTGATGTTGTGTGAGTGTGTCTTGTATTTTTAGAGTGGGGTTGTGTTTGGTGCACCTCACTGACCTAGTTTTGAAGGGGAGCTTTAATCTTTGCACACGGCTCTCACTCTCTCTGTCCTCATGCTGGTGTGTGAGTGTGGCATTGGCTGTGCCACATCTTTGCGCTGGATTTATGAAACCGTCTAGTCTTAACACTATATTCCAGTCTGAATACGATAACATTGCCTCTCTCTTCTTCTCTCGATTCATCATCCCTGCTGTGATTGGAACGAGCACCAAATGAAAAGACACAATGGTGGCAGAGCCACCTCCGCTTACTCTCTCATCCAGCTGGTCATGTGACACTGATGAATGACATTATAAAGCAGTGATGTGTACCTTTCAGAATTAAAGGGGTCATGTCATGCTAAACCATCTCAAAAAGACCATCTTTTGAAACTAAGCAGTAAACATGACTCATCCTTGGATTTCTGACATCAGAAGACTAAATAAAGCAACAAATTACTACCTACATTTATAGCAATGCTATTAAAAGTATAAAATAATAGTCAGAAAAATCTACTTTTAAAAAAATAGAATAGCTTATTAAACCTTTAGACAAAATATTTTCCAAAAAATTTAATGTGTTTTTTTGTTCGAGATCATATTTGATACATCAGGCTTTTATGGCTCATAAAGTACGATACTGGAGAATATGGAGCTCAAACTCAAGGAGGAAAAATCTAACTAAAACACAAAATGCATATGAATATCAGTTCAATATACAGTCACTCTGTATCTCCCAATAATATGTTTTAGTAAGATGATATTTAAATGCTTAATTTTATGATCAAAGCTCTATATTTATTTATTGTGGTGCACAACATATAATGCAATTTAATACAATAATTATTAAGAAATGAACAGATAAATGTTCCTCAAAAGCCTGATGTATCATATTTGATACTCTCATTTTAACATGATTTAAAAAAAATTATGTATGGATAATCAAATTGCTTCAATCCATTAAGCGTTTATCTTGAAACATTACTAACAATATAAAATATATTCTTAAGTTTACTTTATAAAAATACGTTTTTACAGGAGACACATGCACCACAACCGAAATGGGATGTTTTTAGAATTATACTAAAAGGCCTTTAACTTGCTAAAAATGTAAACTTATCAGTCACACATCAGAAGGTATGTAGTAGATTATGCACAATAAGTTTTGATGTTGATGATTTAAATTCCTTAACTTGCCTATCAAATATAACAGGCTTTATATGATAAAAAAAATCATGTCCTGTTTGATTATAATGAGGGACAGAAATCAAGAAATTGTCATTAAAAAAAACCCAATGTGACTAACTATAAGTGGAACCTAAAGGGAAAAATGATTAAACGATGACATGAACTCATAAAAACTCATTGCAAGATCAGCACAACCTATGCAGGACTTGTTAATTATTCAATCTCTCATCTCCCTCCAGGTGATCTATAAGAAGTTCCAGGTGAAATGTCCTTTTGGTGACTTTGCCCATAACAGGACAGTGTTGGGCTTTAACACAAGTGTGGCTGCTGATCCCAGAGGAGTGGAGATGACCCCTGAGGGTGACCCTGCCTGCACCCCCCGCCTCTTTAACCTCAACTCGCAGGTATATCACTGTGTAACTGAAATCATGCTGCGACATTCGTATGAGTAGTGTAATATAAGACTTTAAGCCAAATCAAATGACAAACACTAGGGGTGCTCCGATTGATCAGCTACTGATCATTATCAGCCGATAATCACGTTGTGGTGATTGATCGGCGGTCTCTAAAATGCCGATCTCAAAAAAACGATCTCGATGCTGCACGCGGCACAGTTGACACAGGAATTGTCTCTTGCACAATCGAGGCAGTGTCACTAAAGTTTATACAAGTAAAGTTTTTGCATTACTTTTTCATTCTTGTTCATGCCGTGCGCTCATGCACACTCGCAGCACACACACATAATGCCAGGTTCACATTACTCTGTTTGCAGTGCGTATGTGGTGCGTATTTTTTCCGCGCTCATGTTAACGGATTAAAGCATTCACACTGCACACGGCAGTGCGTTCAGGAGCGGTGCGTCTGCAGCAATGCAGAGATTGTTTCCGCACTGAGTCTATTTTTGCTGTTATTCACACGCTGAATTAAAGTGACAGTGCATTGTTTGCAGTACATATGAAAACGAAAATGTAGCAATTGCCCCATAAATGCATATGAAGTATACTGTCTTTCACAGTCAACAGGTATGACTTGTTGGCTAGTTTTAAAGGAAAAGAGCACTTTTAGATAAACAAGGCAATAATAGATGGCACTTGTGGAGGTAGGAAAACAAAGTTCTTTAAGAACCGCATGATTGCTTGTAATAAAGATTTCAATGCAAAAGGAAAGTCAGTAGAGCTGACTATTTCTGTCAATGGTAAGTTTGTGATAACGTAAGAAAAGTAGTTTAAATGTTTTTGCCACTTGCTTGAGCAACTTAATATATAAATCTAGAAGTAAATGCAAAAGTAAAAAGCATTGAATAATGTGTTGCTTATATTTATTGTTTAAACATGTCTGTGAAAGATTGTATTACTGTACTGTGTAAAAAAAGAATTGCAATGCTGAAAAAGCATTTTCAGTGACAATGTTTGGATTTGAAATCAAAATAATGGAATGATATATTATAATGTTGTAATAAATGTTGTGTTTGTGGTAATCAGCCACGGATCAGTAGCGGACTCCTGTGTGAAAGCTGCTTCCCCTCTCACAAGAGTCACCTAAGAGGGGAATTACCCCCTTTTTCAAAAATGAAATTCGGGCCCTGAATAAATGTCTAAAAATCCTGATTGAAGTATCACTATAAATAGTTATAAATGATAAAAAGAAGAAAATCCTGATCGGAGCACCCCTAACAAACACTGTGGTTCGCAATAAGCCTTTGTATGACTCGCATATATTTGGGCTTAATCCAAACAGGCGTTTGGATATCAGTTCTCAAACTGTATGAAAATCTGGATTTTCAGCTTATGTAGTATATTCGCATTTATAAAGTACAGGTAGTCAGGAACCTTTAATGGACTGGTTTTAAATATTATTGCCAAGTGGTTAGCTAAATTGGAAAAATATGAGCCATTAGCCAAAGGGTGGTCATTTCTCACTACCTCTCTTTTGCTTTCTTATTGTAAGAAACAAAAATCATAAACATCTCCTTGAAGTGACAGTTCAGCCAAAAATAAATTTGTCATAATTTGCTCACCCACATGTCATTCCAAACCCATATGGCTTTCTTTTGTGTGTGTAATGTCTAATTTTAAACTTTTGTCTCATAAGAATTTTAAGAGAAACATCCGAGACATTGATACTTCGATAAAACATATACAGTTCAGAAGTTTGGGGCCAGTAAGATTTTTATAAAATGAATTATTATTTTTATTCAGCAAGGATGCATTAAATAGATCAAAATTTACACTAAAGGCATTTATAACATTACAGAGATTTCAATTTCAAATAAATGCTGGTTTTTTGAACTTTTTAATCAACAAAGAATAAAAAAAAAGATAATTTCCACAATATTAAGCAGCACGACTGTTTTTAACATAAGAGATGTTTCTCGAGCAACAAATCGGCATATTAGAATGATTTCTAAAGGATAATGTGACACTGAAGACCGGAATAATAATGCTGAAAATTCAGCTTTGTGTCACAGGAATAAATTACCATTTTAAAATATAATAAAACCAAAAACTGTTATTTTAAACTAATAACATTTCACATTATTATTGTTTTTACTGTATTTTAATCAAATTAATGCAGCCTTGGTGACCCAAAATCAGGAGAGAAAAAATCGTACCGATCCCAAACTTGAACAATATTGTAATTGAGAATTTCATTAAGTTTCTTGAGCTATAAAAGAACAAGCTCTGAGCCATAAAATACCTCCATTCATCGATCTATCTAGAACAATGGATCTTTTGTGTGTATAGTCTTAAGTCAGTATAAGCTTTTTAAGATGGGTTACCCAAACACATGAATATTTATTGTGGTCTATAGCCTATATTCCATTATTATTCATGTCTTTAGCATAATCACATCCTCTGCACATACATAAGTGTCAACTCACACATGACCATGTGCATTTTCCCCCACATATGTCCTTTACTGTCAGAGATGAGTGTGAAAGTCTGTAGTCAGCTCAGTCCGTCTCTTTGTGCACAGGACTGGCATTTTAAATGAGCCCAGGCCTGAGCTCTGTCCAAGTCTGACTTAATCACCGCTACATTTGGCTCTCTGTAATGTGCTACAGTGTTTAATGGGCTTTAAAGTGTGAGGTTTGGGGTTTATGGTTGCCGTTGTTGTATCCATCGTGACGTGGTCTGG
The DNA here is from genome assembly GCF_001515645.1 of Sinocyclocheilus grahami. NCBI lineage: Eukaryota > Metazoa > Chordata > Actinopteri > Cypriniformes > Cyprinidae > Sinocyclocheilus > Sinocyclocheilus grahami. The sequence goes on from NW_015505182.1 coordinate 6,922,517, forward strand.
TCTGTGTGCTTTTAGACGGCCTATGCGGTTCCCATCTTGGCGTTCGCATTCGTGTGCCACCCTGAGGTGCTGCCAATTTACACTGAGCTGCGCAAGTAGGTGGCAAGTTCTTTCGCAGGTCTAGAATCACACATGAGTCACGTTGTGCATATGGATGCTATTACACTGTGTGTGGCTACCCATCTGCTTCACTGTCCAGAGAGCTGTAGTTTAACCATTATGGAAGTAGCATATTTGCTCACAGGCATTCAAGGAACATTACGGCTTCAATGCAAGTTAAGCCCAACCAACAGTACCTGTGGCATGCTCTTTTAATAATTTTCTTTTAAAATGGCTTATCTGGATTACAGTGAGGCTCTTACAATGAAAGTAAATGGGGGCCGATCTGTAAACATTAAAATACTGACTTTTAAAAATACAGAGAACTTTCTTACCATTTCTGTTTAAAGTTAAGCTATTGTTCAAAAGTTTGGGGTCAGTAAGATTTTTTTTTTTTTTTTTTTAATGAATACTTTCAGCAAGGGTTAATTAAATTGATCAAGTGACAGTAAAGACTTTTAGGGACTTGTATCACTCTTTTAACGCATTTATTATGCAGCACAACTGTTTTCAACATTAATAATAATGATAATAAAGTTTCTTGTGCAGCAAATCAGTAATCAATATTTGATCACGGGACACTCAATATTGAAGTGATGATGCTGAAAATTCAGCTTTGCATCACAGGAATAAATTACATTTTAAAACCATAAACCGTTATTTTAAATTGTAATATTTCACAACAATATTGTTTTTACTGCATTTTGGTCAAATAAATCCAGCCTTGGTGAGCATAAGTGACTTATTTCAACAACATTAAAAGCGTTATAGACTCCAAACTTTTGAACAGTAGTGTATTTACAATTTTGCACACCCTAAGAACTTTACACCGCAACCTTAATTTTTGCTTTTATACAAGAAGAAACGAGCAACAAGCTGAAATAAATTTTTTTCTGGTAATCAGCATTACACCACAAAATGTGGAATATTCCTTTAAGTACATAAAATTGTTCAACATTCTCTTATAAACAGACTTTAAAATGCCAAAATGGGCAATTAGTATAAATATTTCTGCCTTATGGCTATATCAGAGATTGTTAGAGGAGACTGGAGTGTGTTAAACTGACTGATTTTGTGTTTGAGTGTGCGCTTGTCTATCACTATTTTATTTTTTTGTCCCATCCTTATATTCACTGATTTCAGCCCTACAAAGACGAAGATGCAACACATCTCCAACATCTCCATTGGAGTCATGTACATCATGTACCTCTTGGCTGCTCTGTTCGGGTATCTGACCTTCATTGGTGAGGCCTATTACCATCACTCCCTTTACTATATTTGCATTCTTTCTTCACGCATGCAGTGACAATTTTCTCAACAAAGATAGAACATAAGTACCATGATGACAGGAGTAAGTGACAATAAAAATATTAGTCGGATTGTAGTGGCATTTGTAATATTGACATATTAAGGTGTGGTCACTTACCATTGCTTGACGAAATTTAACAGACAATGACTGAATTTCGCTTCTGAAATTTGATCAGGCAACAGTAAATGTGCATGGGAGGCGTCATTATATGTCTTGAGTTAGCTTGCTAAGGCTTAAACTATAGAATCCATAAGAAAGTGTACAGGATGAGTAATTGTGTTGAAAAATACTTAGATGTAGCAGATAGGAAGGGAACACTATTTTAAACCAGATAGATTAGCTAAAAATGCATACAACTGTTTCCAAGTCTTCAAACGTTTCAGGTTTCATTTTGGTCAGGCTCTTGACTACATTGTAGGCCAAAGATAACATTCGGAGTCTGATTTAGGACTAGCTTGGATGGCTAATGCAGAATGAAACAAAGTCTAGGGCAAGACAGAAATGCTGTATGTTACAGAGCAAGAAGCAGCAGGGAATGGTAGTTGCCACAATTGCTGAAGGACATTTGGTCGTCCAGGACAACTCCTTGCCTTTTTACACATCAGGAGGAGACAGCAGTGTGACTCGGCTGAGATGGAGAGAGTGGAGGAGGTTTTGTTGAGGAGGAGGAGGTGAGACCTGTCAGGATGAATGTGCTGAGTGGTCACTCAAGTTGAGATGTCAGAGGCCAGCTGAGATCAGTGTGACTGCAGCGGTAAAGAGGCAGAAAGTTTTTTTTTCTTTTGTTTTAGATACAAGATTTCAATATTCACTCATGTTTCAGAGCTTTTGAAGCATAGGAACAGATTGAGACCCGCTCAGCTGTCAGCATGTGTTTGCTGATGTCACAGATCTAATCATGTTACAACAAATCACTGTTATAGGCGCAAGGCCACGTTGAAGTAGTACTAGCACTCCATCTAGTGGCCGTTGTGCATGAATAAAACAACATTACTGTGTGTGGAATAAGAGTAATCTGATGCAGTAGATCTCAAACTGGTCAATAAAAAATCAGTTGCTCAGTTAATTGATTTGCATACACTACCCTTGAAATATTTATTATTTGGTCTTTATGCTTTTTTAAATTTATTTTTTAAAATTACAATTTACAATAACCATTTTCTATTTTAATATATTTTCTTCATTTTGTTTGCACATTTTATTTAATTTTTTACCCTGACATTTCTTCATAATATGCACCCAATCATATTTTTAGAATACATTTCATTATGTATTTCATGTGCTTAATTTTAATACAAAACATGTTTAAAAGTCATGCACTTGAAAATAGCACAACACAAGAAAGAAAAAAAAACTATGAGCTGAAAAAACCCGTAATGTGCTGAAAAGTCTTTTTGTTTGCAAATTTAATTTGCTTTCATTTTGACCCAGACTTTTCTTCATAATATGCACCAATCATATTTTTAATACATATTTCATTGCGTATTTCATGTGCTCAAATGTTTAATTTTAATACAAAATGTGTTTAAATGTGCTTCATTTTAAAATCATGCACATGAGAATGGCACAATGCAAGCAAACAAAAAAAAATTTAATGTTCTGAAAATTTGCCTCGTTTTGTTTGCCAATTTCATTTTGACCCTTGATGTGCACACAATCATATTTTTTTTTTAGATTACATGTTTCATCACTTTGGCAACATTGTTAATAATCTTGCCTCTCTCCTTCTTTTATAGGCTGCTTGCTTCGCTTTATTAGGAGTCCTATTTATGATAATGAGCCTGAGCTTCATCATCATTGATTGGACATCAGGGACCAGCAAAGGAAGCAGTGGTCATTAGGCCTCACCCTCTAATGGTTTATGCTTTTTAATATTACTTTCGGGTCAGTAGTTGGGGAGGATGCATAATCTCTCAGTGATCAGTCACAAGAGTAGTACCAGATTCCTAGCTTTAGTTGCATTCAATGCATTATTTAGCCATGTGACCTGCATATGCTGTAAATGGGGTTTTGCCCCATCTCAGGCCGGCATTAAATCCATTTAAAGACCATCCGCTCAAAAAAAGGAGTGGTTGGGACATGGAAATAGGAAGAAGATAACCAGAACGAGAAAATAAATCAAAGCCCATGATAGTTAGATTGTGCCATAGCATCAGCACATGCAGTATGCAGGGTTTGCAAGCAAAAGGGATTTTGCATTCTAACCAAACAGACTCATCCGCTAGCCCAACCTCCCATCCATCCTGTCATATTATGACCTTTGACCTCTGCCCTTCGGCCACATTCACAAGAGATTAGAATCACAGTAAGTGCTCAGTTCTTATGGGAGGATTGGTGGCTATTAAAGCGTTTATTTCATCATATCTCATATTAGATATAGCAATACTCTGTGCAATAGCTGTGAGATATCTGACACTGAAGGCTGTTGAGAGGCGACACACGACCTCGTCCAGAATCCAGGCTTGATTTGGCCGCAGTCTATTACACAATTTCAAATTTATGCAAACTACGTATAGATGTACCCGTCACATTTTTATATGGATTTTAATATTACTTTCGGGTCAGTAGTTGGGGAGGATGCATAATCTCTCAGTGATCAGTCACAAGAGTAGTACCAGATTCCTAGCTTTAGTTGCATTCAATGCATTATTTAGCCATGTGACCTGCATATGCTGTAAATGGGGTTTTGCCCCATCTCAGGCCGGCATTAAATCCATTTAAAGACCATCCGCTCAAAAAAAGGAGTGGTTGGGACATGGAAATAGGGAGAAGATAACAGAACGAGAAAATAAATCAAAGCCCATGATAGTTAGATTGTGCCATAGCATCAGCACATGCAGTATGCAGGGTTTGCAAGCAAAAGGGATTTTGCATTCTAACCAAACAGACTCATCCGCTAGCCCAACCTCCCATCCATCCCGTCATATTATGACCTTTGACCTCTGCCCTTCGGCCACATTCACAAGAGATTAGAATCACAGTAAGTGCTCAGTTCTTATGGGAGGATTGGTGGCTATTAAAGCGTTTATTTCATCATATCTCATATTAGATATAGCAATACTCTGTACAATAGCTGTGAGATATCTGACACTGAAGGCTGTTGAGAGGCGACACACGACCTCGTCCAGAATCCAGGCTTGATTTGGCCGCAGTCTATTACACAATTTCAAATTTATGCAAACTACGTATAGATGTACCCGTCACATTTTTATATGGATTTATAACGTTTATCCTTTCTACGGTATTTAGAGAGAAATATATTAGTAGATATATGTGAGCATGAAAATATATATATATATATATACAAAAAAAAAAAGAGTATTCTGATTCATCCGGTGTTCTCAAGGTTGTCCATCACATCCCTTTACAATATTTGTGACTATTCAGCTAAAATGCCATATTTAGATTTAAAAAGACAGAATTAGTCAAGATGAAAGGCACATTCTTCTTTTTTTAGGAACTACTGGTTGCAATGGGAAAGCACAGATTGGAAAGCACAGTTAATCATAGGGTCAGTCTGTGATGATCCCATGACTTCTGCTGACAGACTGATTTTGAAACACTCTCTGGATTTATATGCAGAGAAAACCAAAAACACAGATTCACAGGGTCTTCTCCTTAACTGGAGAAACAAATGTGCTGCATTGATGCACATAAATGTTTTAGCTACAGGGCAAAAGTGTGTACATGTGGTAACATTGCCGGTGGAAGCTGATCGGTTTTGCTTCTAGATAGGCTTAAAAAAAGAGGCTATTAACCCAAGTAGACGGATGATTTTGGTCATTCGGCGAATATTGAAACCATAGCAATTTCAGTTGAAGCACAACTTCCGCTCAGTCTCTTGACCCAGTTACGACTTATGACATAATCATAGATTAATATATTTTGTAGACAGACATATGAATAAAAGCCTATGTACTACTAACTGTAAATTGTTTGAAGAAAAAAAAAGTAATGTGTGGATGTCTAACATGGTACATGAATATTTTAAACTTTGTAATTGAAACTTGTCATCCTAAAAAACTATAAATCAAGCATTTACTGGCCCATAATGATCTTAGTGGTAACACTGTGGTGTTTTAGTATGTGAATGTGTGTGTTCTCTCCTCTTCTTGCTTATGGAGAAAGAATACTTCAGTAAGTGAATGTACTGTAATGGACTATAAGATGTCTAAATGAGATGTGCATTTAAATTGTGGTACTTTTTTAAAATTTTTTTTCATTTTTGTCTGTTTAATTCATGTTTAATGGATAGACCAGCCACACATATAACTAAATCATCATATCGGTGAACCAGTATTTGCATAATTACATATCTCGATATCTTTTTTTCAGTGTTTTACATGTCCCTGGTGCTGCATCGAGGGCCTGTCAGACAGTAAAAAGGCACTGTAATATATTCCAAATTACAATCTGTACTTCCTTGTTTAAAAAAAAAAGTCTTGTTTATCATGGCTGGAGGCTTCATTTCCCTCTTTGTGGTCTTTTGGATATATATATATATATACACGTAGAGAAATGAGAAATTAATGATTAAATATGTCTGTTTATGATTGCTGAAGTGCATCACTGAAATAACCCAGTGTTAATTTTTTGGTAAAGAAGCGTTTAGTTGTGTGTTCTGGTGATGGCGAGATGTTATTTGTAGTGGTGTAATGCCTCACACACCAATGTGGTTTCTCAAGCACAAAAGTGTCCCATCATTTTAGCAGTGTGTGTTGATGTCCGTCCACATGCCTGAGAACTAAATGTGCCAGTTGTTAAAGAATTGCTAGTATCCGTCCTTAAATATACCAGTGGCTCTAAATGATTCTGGGTTGCTCAAAGTCTGAACGTGGTTTTGAAAGTAGAAGAGTGGTTCTCATGCAAACATGCCCAAGTTGCGTTTCACCCCAAAATCAGACAACAATAAATATATAATAACTATTTAATTATTTATATACTTGTATTTAGCTAGGATACATTAAATTGGCCAAAAGTGACAATTAAGACATGTTTTATAAATTCTATTTCAAATAAATGCTGGTCTTTTAGAACTATCAAAGAATGCTAGCAAAGAGCACAAAATCAGCATATTAGAATTATTTTTGAATGACTGATGAAAATGTAGCTTTGCCATCATGGGCATAAATTGCATTTTAAAATATATTAAAATAGAAAACTCTTTCCTGTATTTGTGATTAAAGCTGCAGTCCGTAACTTTTTTTTTTTTGTTCAAAATTTACAACATTTATATAATAAGCGAATACACCATGAATCCATTTTCCAAACAGTGTTTTTGGCTTGTCCTGAATCACTACAGCACACCTATAATAAGTGTTTGTATTCGAACTATTTTAGACTGGTTATGGTAGGTACCGCTGCGGAGTAGCCCAGTACCTGCGTGATTCGCCATAGACCTAAACAGAGAGAAGTAGCTCCGGCTACAATGTTCCTCCGCAAGATGCACGCAGTTCTGTTTATTAACCACTAGAGCGCCAAAAGTTAAGGACTGCAGCTTTAAAGATATGCAGTCTTAGTGAGACTAAAAGACTTCTTTCAAAAATATTTGATAAATCTTATCAGCCCCAGATGGACATATCTATTCAATTATATGACATATACATTTTTAATATCATTTCAAATTAAATAACAGGCTAAAAAGATCATTTCTGTCATTTGATTTTGGGGTGACGTTTGGTGAGATTCACTGAGAGAGATTTTAATTTTGATTTGAGAGTGTTTGTGATTATTTTTAAACCGAGCATAATGTTTGTGAGGATGAGAAATGACTCCTGTCTGATGTATCCACTGCATGAAATAATGATTTTATGATAATGGTAGTTCACGTTAACCAGTAAGATCTTAACTTCCTATCAGTAGGAATCTTTAGTATCAATGATGAGTCATGGTTAAATATTGTTCCCTTTATAAAAGCACAGTCTGATTGCTGCAACTAGAGCATTAGCAGTGGTGCACCAGAAACTGCCCTGAACATCAAGATCCCCCATGATGCTGTGCTTCAATCCCCAGGCTTTCACACGCACAGCTTTGTAGCTTTTGAGCGGATGTCTGGGCTGACAGTAGCACTTTTCAAGCACCTGCAGATCACACCGTTACACGATCTCCAAATCTGCAAGGTATCACAAAGTAGCAGAAGGGGGAAGAATTGAATTGTCTTTTTAGCAGCTGTGTACTTGTGTCCAGTCAGCGTGATGTTTCCCTTGTGATGTAATGAAAGTGTCATCTGTTTGTAACAGTTTATATGAGTTCATTACTTACATGGCAGCATTTATAAATAATGTACATAAGTGTAAACCCTTTATATTATAAGCACATCTATAGTTTGTATATTGTAAATAGTCAGATGATGTTTAGTCTGATGATTAAAACGTAATCATTTTTAAAAATGCTTTTTAAAAAGCCAGTTTATGTCTTTATTTTCTTTATTCTCAGTATCGAGTACATTGCTGGCAGTTAATGTACTGTAAACAATGTTCAAATAAAAAAAAAAAGAATAAATAATATCTCCGTCTGCAGCAGTATTTCTCATATTCATGTGTTTAGTTGATGTCTCTGTGGCTCACTGAACAGGTGAACAATACAAAGGGGAGCTATTAAATGCTTTGTTTACATGCGATTTAGCAGATCTATCTAAAGCAACCTTGCAGGTTGAGATGTCTTTTTCAAGGGCACAGTGGTCTGAAAGTAGTTCCTGGGAGCAAACCGACAGATCTTCTCTTCCACCGTCAGCAGCGGTCTCTTTTCCTTCCTGCTGATTGTCCACTTAAGTGTACAGCTGTTTATGTCAAAACAGAATATTGCCTTGAAGCAGCAGTTTCCTGAAAATGTTCACATGATTTGTGCTTCCTCGTCACAAGAAAATGTGCAGATAATCTATTTGAGTGCATTCGATCTGACAGACATGCTGAATTCCAAAAAGATACTTCAGTTGAATGTATATGACCTCAATACACCTTTTAAAATAGAGGTACTTTATTGGCACAATGAAAAACCTGTAAAACCCATGGAACCTTTTTATTGGACAAAAAGTTATTTATAAGTTCTATCTTTAGATTATTTAATTGTTTTTCAAACTGAGACAAAAAAAAAAGGTTCTTTAAACAGCGATTCACTGAAAGAGCGATTCACTTTCAGAATTGAAATGTTTCTTCTGTGGCATTGCTGAAATTGCTCCAATTTATCTAAATTTGTTTCCCTATAACTCGGTTTACCTGCATGTGTTATCCAACTATAATCTGATAACCCATAAAGACACCAGGAAAATTTCATTTCACAAGGAAATTATGCAGTTACACTTTTATACTCTTTCTTTCAGTTCTGTTTATCCACCTTATTTAAAGCTTTGCCTCTTTGTCGTCATCTCTGTTTGAAAACTTGGAATTGCAGTTACTCACGGAATTATCTAGCTTGCGTGGGTTGTGAGTGGGCACGGCTCCAGCGCGGATGAATCTAATGTTTTGAAGAGCATGTGTGGCAGTCAGTCACCGCACAGGTGTGAATCATATCACAGATTCTAGCCTACATCTGGGAATATATGACCCAAATAAGAATTTTCACCGGATATTGTCATCTGAACAAGGAACAAGTCTGCCACGTTTGTTCTGACCAACTGAGGAAAAAAGCATTACAAAAAAATCGCGCCACCAATGGTGATTTAATCTAACGATCGATTAGCTCATATCACATCAAGCCGCGCAAATTATTATTGTTATACTTTATTCTCAGATTATTAATGTTAACAACATCAGCATTGCGTGGCTATGAGTATAGTGGGTGTGTAGATTTCAATTTCTGTACAGTCTAATATCTAATTGTCATACCATTCGAATTTCATACCAAGAAATTCTTTTAACCCAAAAAGCAAACTATGCTCCCTTCGAACTGGTTGTCTTTAAAATACAAATCTTTTGTAATCCCTGGCTATCTGTAATCAGAATTTAATTTCATTCACATGTGTTTCATATAATCCTTTCTGGATTACAATCCGCCATCAAAATGATTTTTTGACATTTAATTATTCTAGCTGCTGTGAGAAAAGGCTAACGATCTTCCAGCTGCAGGATCCTCACATGCGATAGCCTAGCAGCCGGGACAACTTCTTTATGTTTACAGACGTGACGTAATGACGCAGCTGCATGCTCGAATTTCGGCGAAAACCTACCCGTACCACTCAAATTAGAAAATATTATTATAAGATAACCATTGTGAATCTGGCTAAAGTAAGGCGATAGTTTTGAACACTGGTTGGTTATGTACTTGCTCAAATATTGATTTTGGATCATTTTTAACCAAAAAAAAGTTAGGGACTGCAGCTTTAAGGGGTGCTGCCGTATCTTACTTCAATGTGCGATACTTCCGGTGTCATTAGCTTCCTATTCTTTTAGCAGTAGTAGCTACAAAAGAACTCTTTATGGTGTTTGACATTTCAAAATGGTATTTCTTATCATATTATTTCACACATTGGTTTGTAGCGCAAATAGTTTTACCGTTTACTACACGATTCTTCTAATCATTTACATATCGCCGCTAATAAAGTCCCACACATTCACAGAAATTTCCAGTTGCAAAATAAGGTGGAACTTGACAGTCATGTCTTTCTATCTGAGTTTAGAAATAAAGACTTAAGATGGAGAAACCAACAGTTTCAGCTATTAAACTCAACTGTTAACAGTTCAAAAAAAATACTTTTTGAATAACTGTTAAATAAGCTAAATGGAATTTAAACTGGTGTCTAAAGTAAAGACTTAAGATCATTTCAGACACACGGGGGCGGTATGAAACACAGACAAGGTCTAGCTCTCTGCAGTAATGCTGTTTGCTCTAGCTAGCCAAACGATGGAAATGCACTCCATGTGGAAAAATCATTGCGAGCATTTACTTTAAACAAGGTTTTATCTCCTGCCTAAGCGCAAATCATACAGAACACATGCTGAATTCAGTGCGTCAATATTGACATAATTCTCAACAAAAGACATTTCTAAAAGAGGCCCTAAAGAATGTCATTTGTCACCACTGAAGGGCAAACAAGAGAAAAGCTGTACTACACACATCTCTCACACACACACACACACACACAGGTCATTTTGTGTAAAGAAACCTCCTAAAATAGTTTAGCTCGTATAATACATGAATAAATAGCCCACCAAATTTACAAAGAAAGTTTAAATGAATTTATAAAATTATAACAAATAAAATTCTTACCAAACCGCTTTAAATATAATTTTTTTTATATAAAAATTTTATAATTAGCTGTTATTTATTTTGCTATTCAAGTTAATTCGGGTGTAAACACAGTATACTTCAGTGTTTCCCACAGACTTGCACTCTATTTGTGGCGGCATATATATATGCAAACTCATTTTCTGCCAGCAGGAGGCGCTGTTGCAGCGGTAGAGATCGAGGGTTCCCCGGTAACGCTGTACACAAAGCAGCGCGCCGCTCACAAACGCTGCTTTATCAGACATTACATGAAAATGACATCCAACATTTTCTGAAGACAGTCGGTTTCCTTCAGAAATGCAGTGATATAAAAACACCCGCACCGGGTTTCGATTTTGAAATGTGCAGTGCTCATGTTTATTTAACGAAGTCAAAGCCTTTTGGAAAATCTATTTGTGGCAGTCAGTTTTGATATTGTGGCAGGTGCCACAAATAAATCAATGTATGGGAAACACTGTACTTGATATTTTCTTTAAACTGGAATACTGCGGGAAAAACTACATTTCCCATGAGCACCCGCGGTGGGCGTATCAGAGAGGGGCTGGCTGGCAACGCGTGAGGAGCCCTGTACACTTCAGAACTGTCTTCTGCTGTGTGTGTGTGTGTGTGTGTGGCAGAGAGCAACTTCTCAGCGGACCTGGGGTGTGGCGGCTGTGAAACACTGAAAGAAATCAGAGACCGCTCAACGTTAGCTACCTAACGGCGCATATTATTCAAAACCCTCGGTGATCAGTGAACGGACTTAACCGAGCAAGAAAACAACGGGGATTTTTGCGTTTTCCGATTCATTCAGTTTCTCGTCGCCGATTATCTCATCGTTCGGTTTGCTTTTTAAACACCTGAGCACAAGGGGTTGATCTCAACTTTTTAAAGAAACTTTTGGGATTTGTGGATATGAGTTTTCCTCCGTCCCTGTGCGCGTGATGTAAGACTCCAGCGTCTGGCTAACGTTACTTGGTTTCTCTTAGGAGCCTTAAACGTCAAAACATTCCAGGTGTTGTCCTAATCTGAGTATCTTAAATATATACATTACATTTGTTTTTCAATCCCTAAACGTCTTTTGAAAGATTTTTCGGACGTATAAAACGTCAGTTTTGGATCTACTAGTCTTTTAAAGACATTTCCCCTCCTTGGACTTGCGACAGGCATTTTTTTTTCAAAGCCAAAAGAGGAAGTTAGTCACGGAAGACTATTTAAAAAAACCTCCAGTCGCTTTAAAGGGTTATTATACCTTTTCGTTTTTTCTCCTACATCTACACTCATAAATCCGTCGCCCTGAAGCGCGCATTCGGAACCATGGGCTGTACTGTGAGCCAGGAAGATAAAGCCGCGGCAGAGCGCTCCAAAATGATTGACAGGAATCTGCGCGAGGACGGCGAGAAATCCGCTAAAGAAGTGAAACTGCTGCTGCTGGGTGAGTGACGGATCTCAGATAACGGGCAGCGACTCAAAGCTGCTGTAAAATATCAGGTTTATAAGCACCCTGTCACGTCGATAAGTCTCTGTTTGACTGAAGAGCTGGTTTTTTAGGGAGACGTTCTTGCGAAGTTTGAAGGCAAGTTTCTGGGTAATGCATGTGTGTCAGGTTTCCTCCTCAGGTGTGGCCTGCGACAAACTGTCAACGGATTTGAAGAAAAAAAAGTCAACTACGATAGAGCAAGCGTTTACTTGTTTAGCAGTTTAAGTGGCACATACTTTACTAGTTTTTGTTTTCCAGTTATTATTGTTTTTTACTCAAAATTTGACCTGAGGCATGTGCAAAATTGGTTGAGAGAAACTTGTCACTTGAGAAGCTTAGTTACCCAACAAACTCTGTTTGTGTTAGATATGTTGACACTCATTTCTGGCACTCAACAGGTTAGTGTTATTGCTTCAGAAGGTTAGCAGTTACTTTCTGTAATCATGACTAATGACTATTCCATGCCTCAAATGGAAGAATGAGATTTATGTAGCAAGCCAAAAATGTGGGGGGAATGTTTTCGGAAGGCTTAGAGCCCAAACAGAAGCTTGGAACATCCACCCTGAGCCAAAGAACGTGTTGGAAGTAGATTTTTGGCAGGGGTTGTCGTGTATTGTACCTCTTTGCATGATTGTTAAGGACTCTTGCTGAGATATGAAATACTTGATGTGGAGCTTTTTACGAGGATTTTTAAAGCCTTTTGAATTTTACTTTATGAAAGCAGAAAATTGCTTCGGCGTACCACTGAGTTGACTTTTAAAAACATATGTGAGGGAGACGATGTCATGCCCCCCAGCAGTTTTTGGATTTGCACAGTCATTTTGTTTGTTTTCCCCTCCTTCACATTTAATATGTCAAACACAATCTGTTAGTTATCTTTCAAAATGGTGTTTGTGCCAGGTGAATTTGAAGAGTTTAACAGCCACAGATATTTTGCCATTTGTATAAATAATGTATTTTTGTCCCACTGACAATGACATTACTTTGTTTTTCCTTCCATATGTATGATAAACACCTTCAGCGTCATATAGAGGATGATCCATTTTCAATGCCGGTCACAAAAACCTAAGACTCATCATGATTTTGATTCTGATATTTTTGCTTTGTTATGGAGAAGCTTATGGTATCATAGATAAACTTATGATGGGAACATTCCCACTCAGACTGTTTTTTTTACCAATTTGAGTATTAAATTTACACCATTGTTTTAAGCTTTCTAATGAGTCAACCTGCAGGACACCTACTCGTAGGGCTGGACGATATTGCCAAAATTGATATCACGATATATTTCTTAATTTCGGTCGATACGATATAATTCCGATATCGATATGAACACTATTTATCTGAAATAGAAATCTTTTGTAAAATTATAAATGCCTTTATCATCACTTTTGATCAATTTTAAGCATCCTTGCTAAATAAAAGTATTCATTTCTATAATTTCTTTCCCAAAAAATTAATAAAATTGATACTGAATGGAATAGTGTATAATGTTACAAAAGCTTTTTATTTCAAATAAATGCTGATCTTTGGATCTTTCTATTCATCAAAGAATCCTGAAAAAAAAAAATTACTCAACGGTTTTAAATATTGATAATCAGCAAATCAGCATATTAGAATGATTTCTGAAGGATCATGTGACACTGAAGACTGGAGGAATGCTGCTGAAAATTCAGCTATGCATGATCACAGGAATAAATTACATTTTAAAATCTATTAAAATAGAAAGGCTTACATTATATGTAAAACGCACTAGACTGAATGATAAATGTGTGTTGTGATATTTAATTTGAAAATAAATGTAGCTAATTTCTTTATATTATAGCCTATGTCTTTCATCTTATTTAACTATAACCACTGTCGTGTCTTGCTCACTTTCCCGCGAACAAACGCTCATAAATAAGTGGGACTAATGAAATTCAATATTAATAGCGGAGCCTCAACATTGGATTTGCAGCGTTACGCATTCTAGCCAGTCGCGCTGCAGCTGAAGTGAATGACAGCCTGGGAGCTCTCGTTGCTCGCTTTCTGTAGCCTATATCATTTTATTTTTAATGCTTCTGTAAAGGACTAACGGCCGCATAGCCTATACACTGCAGAGTTTAAGGGAGACAACAGTAACAGCACTTAACAGTAAAGTCATATCTAAATATGTTCTTTTCATTTATGAAGATTTAAGTATGTAGTTTATGCACATTTGTTCAAAACAGCCTGGCAGATTGTTCACAAGATGTAGGCAAAAGTCTGTATTTTATACAGGAAGGATGCGCGTTCTTATCATTCCTCTGTTGCTCTGCTGGTCTATTTCTCTTCAAAGCACCAACTTAAAATGCCTATTTTGGTTTGATTGCTTGTGTCACATGAGAAAATGAATAATTTTGCCTTACTGATGCAGTAGCTTATGGGTGCGGTTTAGGTCGCGGTCGTTGTCAAACGGGTCGGGTACAAAATTAAATTGGTGCTGGCTGCTGTCGGATAACGGGTCGTGTGTTCTGTTGTGTAGCTACTGCGAATGCAGGTTTACCTAACAGGACCCGTGCAGGACTCTGCTTTAAACTGCTTTGCGTCTCTCCGTCAGATAAACTCACGTGCATGATGCGCCATTTACGGGGGCTTATTTAAAATGAAAACTCATTCTCTGCCAGCAGGAGGCGCTTTTAGAGTGATAAAACTGGTAATGTTTATCGAAATATCGGAAATGTGTTTAAAAATCATATCACCGTTATTGAAAAAAATTATATCGCGATACATATTGACATTGAATTATTGTCCAGCCCTACCTACTCGATTAAGTAACAGTGAACAATCCTAATAATGTTTCTCCTGTCAGTAACTACACTTAATTCTAGGTCTCAGTGGGCTGTGCTCTAATAGCAGACGTGGAGAGTAAACACTAGTTTAGGGATTTGAGTCACTGTCTGAGGATGTTTAAATGACGCACATCTAGACAAGTAACTCATTACTTTTAAATGGGAAGTGACAACATAATTTTTACATACTGTACATACAGTCTAATTCCCCCAAATCACCACCAGTTTCTCAAAAACGATTACATCTTTAACCCCAAAACTTTTTCTAATGCCAGGAAAAGTTGGTTGCTTTTGGAAAAGGCATGATCTGTCTCACACAGGCTGATGTCTCAACATCTATTCCACCCCTCTGGTCTTTCCAAACTCAAACTTTTGGTTCAGAGGGGAGTGTTGCATAGATGGACTATTTTTAGCTTGAGGCAGATGTAGGGAAAAGTTGTATTTCCAGGCTCCCAGAACTCAGGCCTGAGTTAAGGCCTTAGAGGAAGTTTGAGGCCTTTAACTTTACCTCCTCTAAACGTCTTTCTGAAACTCCTTTAACGATAAGCTGGTGCAGACTTTTTCTGTGTTTTCTTCCTCTTAATTCCAGGAATGAATCTTTAGCTGGCTTACCCTTTAGGTTTTCTGAACTTTGTTCAAATGTAATCTTCCACAGTGAATTCTAGCGCATTGCTCTGTTTATTTATATCTAATCCTGGATTGTTCTAATTGCTTTGTTTTTTCCATCTTTGCTGGCAGAGGGAAATATTCATTTGTGTCTTCGTACTCATCCTTGATGCACGTACAAGTCTGAACATCTCCAGACCATTGCTTTCAGCATGAGTGTACTTGAAATACTTTCATTCTTACTTGGTTAAATTCATGAAACATCATGTTAAAGCAATAATATTTCATGTTTTAATTAATTTGGTAAATTGTTTCTGTGCTGTAGCCAATAATTTAACTTATCAAATGGCAAAAGATCCAGGCAGAATATAGTCAAGCGTGTGTATGCATCTGTGATGCTTCCCTGAACTCATTTAACAGGTTTGACAGAACCTGTTGAACTGATTTGTGCTTTCGCCTCTTTGCTTTAGCATTGGGCTTAATAGCGTTGATGGTGATAAATAGAGCGAGAATAACACCCAGAACACAATCGCTCATCCTGTGTGCTTTTTTTTTTTTTGTCACGCTCTTACTGTACTGACAGATAAATGCCGACAGGCATTTGGCAAAAGGCCTCTAGAACAAACAAACCGACACAAAAACCCATTAAGGCCTTTTGGACTGGAGAGATGACTGAAACTGGCGCTGTTACACTCTCCTGTCAGCGTGGTCCTTCACCACATGGAAATCACGCTTTGCATGTACACACCTTATTTGCTGTCTATCTATCCTTTTTTTCTGATTTATTGTGTTAGGTTGTGTATAGTTATAATATAGGTTAGGTTTGAAGTGCTCCACTGTATGATTATAGTCTGAGGTAATTGCAGGCTGTGTGTGGATATGGGTGTGTGTCTGTATGTGATCTCTTACTACTACTGACAAGGCTTCATCTGCTTCTTTTTTGGTCTATAAAGGAATGCCCCAGCCCTGCTTTTCTACTCTGCATAAGACATTGTGAGGGGTTTGGGTTTTATTTTCTTATATTTACTTTGGAGCTTTCAGGCTTTAAATCTGTTTTATGGCAGATCTCTTCTGTGGTTTGATGAAATGGTGACCAGATGATCATGATAATAACAATCATGACAAGTAGGGGGGCATGGCCTATAATTGTTAGTGCAAACTCTGCACGGGGTAGACCTTCCTGGTGTGACTGAAGTTAAAGAACAGAAAGTAAATTTAAAGAAACATTGTTTTTTGAAAATGGCTTGATAGATCTGATTATTGGACTCTGTAGTGAGTTGATATGCATGACAGAGTTAAAGGTTTGCTCATTAGAATTTATTTTAAGATATGTTTTCATCTGATATGGAGTAGTTTTGTTTTATTAAACTTTGTTTAATTTTTTTTTATATAGTTTTATGTGTAAAATCACTTTGTCAGATGGCAGGTAATAAAATACAATTTTGCATAAAATCTCTTAGGCCTATTTGTGCAAGTATGCACATGCATGCCAAGCAATGTAGTTTTCATGTATTTTATTATGATCTCTGGTCACCCTATCTGCCAAAGGCATGAAAGGAACACAGTTGGATCAAATCACTAGATTAAAATGAGATGCAAGACAAATAGTTTACAGAATTTGGCAAACTTTTCCTAACTACTCTTGTTAATTTTGGAGGTTGATCATTAAGCTAATGTGAAAAATGGCCTTATAATGCCCTTCTTGCCAGTTTGCATGCTCTGATGAACAGTGCATTTCAGATTGATGAAATCAAACTGCATCTGTCCTCAAAAGGTTTTCAGTCGAGCTCAATGATCCGTCACATTGTTCTCAACTATTTCCTTGGTTTTTATTGTATTTGTTATACTTGTATTTTTAAAATAGTTTTTTGCCATGGAAATAGCTTTTGATGCTGACATGGCATTAAATAAATATGTATACTATACTATCAACTATTTCCTTAACGCAAGGTCAGAACTCTCAACAAGTCCCTGTTGCTCCAGAAGGGTTTTGTTCTCACGTACATCTGGTATTGCATTATTTTTGCTTTCAAAATAAATCTTTCTGTAACTTGTCGAGAGGTCAAAAGCATCCATTGTGGTCAAAGAGGACTAGCGCATTGCTGAACTTATTTCAACATTAACTGTGGGGCAGTGAAGTGTGAGACTACTGGGTTCCTAGAAGTTGCTCACTGGAGGTCACATGTTTTGTTTAATGTATTCTATATACAGTGACTACATGCGTGGCTAAACTTTTTAAGTGAAATATATTTGGAACTTGTGAAAAACCTTGACTGGTTTTGGTTGTCAGTAAGATTCAATGATATGTCAATTAAAGGGGCTACATTGCTTGGCATGCATGTGCATGTGCATCATTCATGCACAGGTGCCAAGTAAAAACATGGAGGAAAAACCTGTGCATGAATGAATTAATCAGTAAGCCAAATTGCTTAAATAGTTTTTACTTTCTTTAAATTTGATTAATCTCAGCCACTAAATTACTAAAACCTATAGCTAGTGGTTAGTAAAAATTGCAAGTGCAAAATGAATAACCACTATTTTCTCTGTAGGCAAATCTCCTGAGTGCTTCATGGGATTTTATCAAGCATTAACATATTTTTGAATAGCCAGATGTTTAAATGAATAGGTCTCCCAAAAGCAAAATTTACTCAGCCTCATGTCATTATAAACCCGTATGACTTTTCTTGAAAGAAGATGTTTAGCACCAAGTAGTTTATGTACCTTATATGTGCACTACTTTACAAATCTTTTGAAGTCATAATAGTGTTGTATGAATATCAGGCTGAAATGAAATTTATTCACTGAAAGTCTTACTTTCCGCCACTGCTCTCAAATCTCACTTGCATTTGATTCCATTTAAATATCGTGGCAGCTTGACATTAGTGACTTTAAAATAGTTTTCACTTGTAAATGTATATATTTGCTTATTTTGTAAGCTTTAGTTTAATGGCAGTAGGACGTTGATTTCAAACTTGGTGCTAAATTGGAATGGACTCAAATACAAATAAGTTTGCAGAATCATTGACGTCCTGGTGTACAATCTTGACCTGGTTTATTTGAATGGATGTTAATACAAATGACACGAGTGTGTGTGTGTAAACAATGACAGCATTTCCATTTCCAGCATTTATGGGGTTTTGTAACGACACACTAAGAAATCGATGTTTATCAAACCCATTGTGTGCATGTATCATCTAGGCCTGTGTGTTCAGATTTTATTCCCTCACTCCCCTAAAACCAGGCACATTCTTTCCACATCCATGATGGAAAACAATAGTGTTGATGATAATGAAGAGTTCTACAGACAAGCAGACTCTTGAAAAGCCTACTGGGATTTCCTTTCTGACCTTTCTGCTCTCCTCAGAACCGATTTGATCAAAGTCATTGTATTTGCTATTTGCTCCAGTGCTTCCCACAGGTCTGAAATATACTTGCGTTGGTAGCCGGGTGGTAGCCTTCTATTATCCCTGGCACAAAAATGGTCTACTATATGTTAGGGGTGCTCTGATCAGGATTTTTGAGGCCGGTCACTAGGGATGGGTATCGTTAAGGTTTTAATGGTATTACTACTCTTACCGATACTGCTTATCGATTCGGTACTTTAACGGTATTCTTATCGGTACTTTTTGTTTTATTTTTATATAATTCAAGCTGAATTAACATTGCTTTATATTCTGAAATGTAAAATAAATATTTAATGAAATTAATATAAAACATCAATTTGTGTGCAGGCATTTTTTGTGTTTTAAACATAAGATAAGATACAGTAAGAACAAAGAAACAAAGTAAAACAAACTGACAAATACAATAAAACAAATATACAAATGAAATAAACAGTGCTGTCATTTTTCCATGAAGTTCTACTAACATTACTGTTCAGGTAAGTAATAGCCTACAAAATAAATCTAAAAGTAATCAAATGCAAATGAACACTGCATAGTTTTCAGTGTATGTATTGATAGATTAATGCGTATTAAAGCTATAACGTTATACAGATTAAGAGCAGAATTGCAATTTGATGGCCCAAGCGCCAGTCTGTCACTTTAAGACAATATATTGACACACTTCGGATTTTCTCCCAACTGTTCTCCTCCACTTAAGACATAAACTGTGTTTAAATAAATACTCTCCAAGCCAGCCATTTTGACATTTTTGTGTGTATTTTATCGATTGGACATGTGCCCGAAGCTCAAAGTGTCCCGCAATTTAGCAACAGTAAAGACGGCATCTTACAACAATCACCGATTGAGCTGATTCTGATGTGAAGTTTGGGTTTTAGGGAGGAACGAATGCACACCGCTGTGAAGGGAAAGAAGTTGCACAATACGAAACGCAGCTAGTTTTTAATAGCTTTACCTCATGTCTTCTTTTGTATAATCCAGAAGCCAAAATCAAAATAAAAAAATTAAATTTGCTTACTAAAACAGCCACAGGCCTAAAGTGTAAGCAGATGTTTGAATGTTTAGTTCTCTCTTCTATCATAATTAAACAGGGCTTTCATGTTGCGCGTGCTGAAGCTCCTCCGCGTGGGCACGATCTCGATCATAATTTAGCCCCGGGACCGATTAAATACCGGGTTTCCCTACCCATCCCTACCGATCACGATTGCCAATCACAGAAAGCAGTATCTGCCGATACGATCACCAATACCGATCTTTTTAAAGCCTACTTTTTTATCATGTAGAATTATTTATAGTGATACACCAATCAGGATTTTTAGACATTTATTCAGGGTCTGAATTAAATTTTTTGAAAATGGGGGGAATTCCCCTCTTAGGTTATTCTTGTGAAGGGGGGATTTTCTTTTATTTGAGGGGTGGCATCTTTTAGACATTTTAAAAATATATATAATTATCTCACCTAAATTTGATCATGCAGTGCATTTTTGTTTTTATTCATTATTTTGATTTCAAATCCAAACATTGTTACTGAAAATGTTTTTTCAGCATTGTGATTATTTTTTTACACAGTACATTAATACAGTCTTTCATAGACCTGTTTAAACGCAATAAATATAAGAAACAGATTATTAAATGCTTTTTACTTTTGCATTCTAGATTTATATATTAAGTGGCAAAACATTGAAACTACTTTTGTTACGTTATCACAAACATTATAAATTAAAACGTACCACTGACAGAAACAGTCAGCTCTACTGCCTTTTCTTTTGCATTTATATTTTTATTACAAGTAATCCTGCGGTTCATAAAGAACTTTTTCTTGCCTCCACGATTGCCTTGTTTATCTAAAAGTGCTCCTTTCCTTTAAACCCAGCCAAAAAGTTGACTGTGAAATAGGGCTGTACGATTATGACAAAAATCATAATTGTCGATTCCCTTGAAATTGTAATTGCGATTATTAATTACGATTATCACAATTTACATTGAATGATGTTTATACCATTGTTTGATGCAACTGCATGCCGTATATTTATATGAAAATAAACAAGCTGAAAACACTCTAACTGAAAAACCTTTAGTGCTTTTCTATAGTATTAAGCCTCAAATGTCAATTATACATCGGATTGGTTTCTTCTTTAAATTATAAAAAAGTAAAAATATGAATGGTATTATGTTACACTAAAATTAAAATAATAGGGAAAAGGCCTTAAGATAACATGTAGAAAGAAAAAAACGCATCTTAAGCACGCAGAATAACATAAGTGAACTTTGAACGATTAATTGCCGCTTTGAACAATTACGTAATTGTGGCATCCATAATTGTAATCGCGATTAGAAATCCGATTAATTGTGCAGCCCTACTGTGAAACACAGTAGACTTTAATTAAATGCATTTATGGTGTAATTATTACATTTTCGTGTCAATCCATGTTCATATTTACCACAAACAATGCGCTGTCACTTTAATTCAGCACACGTGCAGCGGCAATGATTGCTGCACTGCTGTAGACACACCGCTCCTGGAACGCACTGCCAGACCGCAACCATGTGCAGTGTGAACGCTTTAATCCGTTAACATGAGCGCGGAGAAAATACACACCGCATATGCACTGCAAACGGAGTATGTGTGAACCTGGCGTTATGTGTGTGTGCTGCGAGTGTGCATGAGCGCACGGTCTCCAGAACAGTGCGCGAGTGCTGAATGGTTTAAACACTGGCAAGACTTAAAAAGAAATGCAAATGATAAACTTTAGTGATGATGCGACACTTCCTTGATTGTGCAAGTGACAATTCCTGAGTCGACTGTGCAGCTCGCTTATAGTGCAGACACGATGTGGTGAAAGCCATTTGAAATTGTCTCAAATTAAGTTTTCAAATTACTTTAGAAGTTATTTTATGAAGAAATATGAATTGTATCTCACCTTCAGCATTATAATTATGCATGTCGTGCCAAACCTCTCACGGCAGACACGTCATCAGCTTGAGATCGGTTTGAGATCAGCCTTTATAGGCACCGCTGATCAAACATCCCATAACGATTATCGGCTAATAGTGATCGGTAGCCGATCAATTGGAGCACCCCTAGTATATGTGACAAACAACAAATAAGCGATGCTTGGAATCTGAAAATTATGCATTGATATTACAGTGTCACTCTTGGTCTTTGGGACACTTGCAACTATGCTGCTTTATCTCCTGCACCTTCCTGTGCCACTGCTGCTGCTTTTAGCTTCTCCGTCACTCTCACTACTTACATTATGCCCAAGGCATCAATGACCAACTGGAATGCAGAACAAGCTTGAATCTTAGTTTTGGCTCTGCATTTTGTTTCATTGTTGACTGCTCAGGGCTCAACGCTATGTTTTTTTTTCTGCTGATCCTGTAGTTGTCATTGTTTTTGACCCTTGTTATCTTGTATTCTAATAAATAAGCCTATATTAGGGTTGGTCCGATAGACGATGCCATCGTCCATTGCCGATGGCTGATAGACATCACAATGTTGAGCCAGCATTGTGATCCCCCCCGCAATCCGCCGCATCCCAATACCGTGTTCGCAAATAAAATTACGTGTATACGGAACCCCTAAAGGGAATAAATACGAGATGAAAGGAAAATATATATTTCAATATTTTCCCTCGCAGTTATATCATTGGGTAATTATACTACATATATTTCGGGCATCAGCGAGCCGTTATTATACCTGGCATTGAAACTGCTTTTGAATGCACGATGGCTTTTTACTTTCACTTTCGAGATTCGCGATTGCACATAGTCTGTTTATACTATGGAGCAGCAGTACTTACCACACATTTTACAAGATTAGATGTTTGTCAGTGGTGCACAGGATCTGCAAATCAGTTGCCATTGTCTTCAGTCATCTCTCCTTACTCTGTTTATGTGGTAAGTGAAATTTAATTTACTGTAATGTAACAGGCAACCGTTACACCGTGTCTACACCGGACACGACAGTTATCATGTCACACCTCATCAGCTAAAGTCTGTCTACACTGGACCATTGAAAATCATTAGAAATTTGTGTCAGCACGTCATAAATAGAATGCGGCAGCAGTTTACTGTCAGGGTTTTGCTGTCGCATCCAGTGTGGCTGGTCTATATATAATGAATCTCTATTATAGATCAGTGGTTCTATAGTATTTTGCCACGCCGCTTGAGTCCGGTGTAGACACGGTGTTAGGAATCGTTATTTGTTTTCCGTGACTTATAAGGATTCACGCTTCGGGCACCCCATTTCACTGTAGACATTGTCCGATGTCAATTTTGTAGACATCGCCCAACCCTAGCCTATATGATACAACAATTTTAGATCAAAGTTTAATTGTGCAGTTCTCAATTCCAATTTCAATACCACAGCAAAAACAACTAGTCTAAAAATATGAAGTTCAAACATTATTAAAGACAACTTAACAGTTAGTAAATAAGAACAAATTAACAAATTACAAGCAATAGCACAAATAAATAAACAGAACAAATATACAAATTCAGGGCTCCAGACTGCGACCATTTTTTCTGCCTGTACGACAACATTTTGTGTGCGGTCGCACTGGCATGACCACCGCGTAGTTCAACTCCTAAGCTCTGCCGTTTCTGTTACATATGAGAAACATCAAACGGCAAATGAAACTGAAAGCATAACAAAACTGCGCTACTTGTTTGAGCTGCGCAGTGCTTAGAGAGTAAAACCTGGTTTATACTCGCCGCGTCAGCACGAGCGTGAAGGTGCGCGCTGCAAAAATGAGGCGAATACTGAGGAAACGATGGATTGTTTTCAAGCTAAAGTAAAAGACGGCTTCTTAAACCAGAGATGGTGAACATGTTGGTATTCTTGTGGGAAAAAAACATTGAAGCACTGTCACCGACAGCAAGTTTAGTTTTACTTTTCTTTTTGTTTTCATTTTGAAAAGCTTGTTATCTTTGCTGTTTACCTCACATTAAGCTATGGAGGCTCTTTTATTTTTTTTTATTTGATTCCTCCGTGTTTGCTAAACGTTCTGTAATTTAGTCGGTATATAATTCAGCATGTGGTGTATGCCATGACTCATCTTATTTGCTTTGTAAGATAGTTTGTCATTGTTAAAAGTTCATCAGCATGCGTTGATTAATCCCATGTTGTAGCATAAAAAAAATATTGCGACCAAATTATGTGCTCGTGCGACCAACTGCAAGTTAGTCTCAAAATAGCAACCAGTGGGAAGAATGAGTCTGAGCTTTTTTTGTTGTTTAACATTAAAGGCACAGACAGCAGCTGGTAAATTAGGCAAGTTAGACTAGTGGTTAAACGGATCGTAGTTGATCCGTGAGCTGTACGGACCAAGCCCCACGGTTCGGCACGCATGTGATCCGCGGATTAATTGCAAAATTGAACCATAATAAAGTATAAGTTTATCATTTGTTCGTATTTACACAAGCAAGCTCATTTTAAACAATTCCAGTAATTTTGTTAGTTTTAGTTTAGTTTTTATTTTGTGAACACATTTCTATTTAGTTTTTATATAGTTTAGTTTTAGTAATTAAAGTTTATTAGATTTAACAGATCACTTCCAGAGCGCAGGCCAAAGAAAGACTTAGGCTAATTTAACCTTAGTGATGCAAACGTCTAGCGACACCAAATTAAAGCATGTTGAGATTGATTGGATGGTAAAAGTATACAAATACACACCAAAATGAAGCAGTCATGCCTTTTTAAATCTACACAAGTTGCGCTTACATTATATGTAAAACGCACTAGACTGAATGATAAATGTGTGTTGTGATATTTAATTTGAAAATAAATGTAGCTAATTTCTTTATATTATAGCCTATGTCTTTCATCTTATTTAACTATAACCACTGTCGTGTCTTGCTCACTTTCCCGCGAACAAACGCTCATAAATAAGTGGGACTAATGAAATTCAATATTAATAGCGGAGCCTCAACATTGGATTTGCAGCGTTACGCATTCTAGCCAGTCGCGCTGCAGCTGAAGTGAATGACAGCCTGGGAGCTCTCGTTGCTCGCTTTCTGTAGCCTATATCATTTTATTTTTAATGCTTCTGTAAAGGACTAACGGCCGCATAGCCTATACACTGCAGAGTTTAAGGGAGACAACAGTAACAGCACTTAACAGTAAAGTCATATCTAAATATGTTCTTTTCATTTATGAAGATTTAAGTATGTAGTTTATGCACATTTGTTCAAAACAGCCTGGCAGATTGTTCACAAGATGTAGGCAAAAGTCTGTATTTTATACAGGAAGGATGCGCGTTCTTATCATTCCTCTGTTGCTCTGCTGGTCTATTTCTCTTCAAAGCACCAACTTAAAATGCCTATTTTGGTTTGATTGCTTGTGTCACATGAGAAAATGAATAATTTTGCCTTACTGATGCAGTAGCTTATGGGTGCGGTTTAGGTCGCGGTCGTTGTCAAACGGGTCGGGTACAAAATTAAATTGGTGCTGGCTGCTGTCGGATAACGGGTCGTGTGTTCTGTTGTGTAGCTACTGCGAATGCAGGTTTACCTAACAGGACCCGTGCAGGACTCTGCTTTAAACTGCTTTGCGTCTCTCCGTCAGATAAACTCACGTGCATGATGCGCCATTTACGGGGGCTTATTTAAAATGAAAACTCATTCTCTGCCAGCAGGAGGCGCTTTTAGAGTGATAAAACTGGTAATGTTTATCGAAATATCGGAAATGTGTTTAAAAATCATATCACCGTTATTGAAAAAAATTATATCGCGATACATATTGACATTGAATTATTGTCCAGCCCTACCTACTCGATTAAGTAACAGTGAACAATCCTAATAATGTTTCTCCTGTCAGTAACTACACTTAATTCTAGGTCTCAGTGGGCTGTGCTCTAATAGCAGACGTGGAGAGTAAACACTAGTTTAGGGATTTGAGTCACTGTCTGAGGATGTTTAAATGACGCACATCTAGACAAGTAACTCATTACTTTTAAATGGGAAGTGACAACATAATTTTTACATACTGTACATACAGTCTAATTCCCCCAAATCACCACCAGTTTCTCAAAAACGATTACATCTTTAACCCCAAAACTTTTTCTAATGCCAGGAAAAGTTGGTTGCTTTTGGAAAAGGCATGATCTGTCTCACACAGGCTGATGTCTCAACATCTATTCCACCCCTCTGGTCTTTCCAAACTCAAACTTTTGGTTCAGAGGGGAGTGTTGCATAGATGGACTATTTTTAGCTTGAGGCAGATGTAGGGAAAAGTTGTATTTCCAGGCTCCCAGAACTCAGGCCTGAGTTAAGGCCTTAGAGGAAGTTTGAGGCCTTTAACTTTACCTCCTCTAAACGTCTTTCTGAAACTCCTTTAACGATAAGCTGGTGCAGACTTTTTCTGTGTTTTCTTCCTCTTAATTCCAGGAATGAATCTTTAGCTGGCTTACCCTTTAGGTTTTCTGAACTTTGTTCAAATGTAATCTTCCACAGTGAATTCTAGCGCATTGCTCTGTTTATTTATATCTAATCCTGGATTGTTCTAATTGCTTTGTTTTTTCCATCTTTGCTGGCAGAGGGAAATATTCATTTGTGTCTTCGTACTCATCCTTGATGCACGTACAAGTCTGAACATCTCCAGACCATTGCTTTCAGCATGAGTGTACTTGAAATACTTTCATTCTTACTTGGTTAAATTCATGAAACATCATGTTAAAGCAATAATATTTCATGTTTTAATTAATTTGGTAAATTGTTTCTGTGCTGTAGCCAATAATTTAACTTATCAAATGGCAAAAGATCCAGGCAGAATATAGTCAAGCGTGTGTATGCATCTGTGATGCTTCCCTGAACTCATTTAACAGGTTTGACAGAACCTGTTGAACTGATTTGTGCTTTCGCCTCTTTGCTTTAGCATTGGGCTTAATAGCGTTGATGGTGATAAATAGAGCGAGAATAACACCCAGAACACAATCGCTCATCCTGTGTGCTTTTTTTTTTTTTTTTCCCGCTCTTACTGTACTGACAGATAAATGCCGACAGGCATTTGGCAAAAGGCCTCTAGAACAAACAAACCGACACAAAAACCCATTAAGGCCTTTTGGACTGGAGAGATGACTGAAACTGGCGCTGTTACACTCTCCTGTCAGCGTGGTCCTTCACCACATGGAAATCACGCTTTGCATGTACACACCTTATTTGCTGTCTATCTATCCTTTTTTTCTGATTTATTGTGTTAGGTTGTGTATAGTTATAATATAGGTTAGGTTTGAAGTGCTCCACTGTATGATTATAGTCTGAGGTAATTGCAGGCTGTGTGTGGATATGGGTGTGTGTCTGTATGTGATCTCTTACTACTACTGACAAGGCTTCATCTGCTTCTTTTTTGGTCTATAAAGGAATGCCCCAGCCCTGCTTTTCTACTCTGCATAAGACATTGTGAGGGGTTTGGGTTTTATTTTCTTATATTTACTTTGGAGCTTTCAGGCTTTAAATCTGTTTTATGGCAGATCTCTTCTGTGGTTTGATGAAATGGTGACCAGATGATCATGATAATAACAATCATGACAAGTAGGGGGGCATGGCCTATAATTGTTAGTGCAAACTCTGCACGGGGTAGACCTTCCTGGTGTGACTGAAGTTAAAGAACAGAAAGTAAATTTAAAGAAACATTGTTTTTTGAAAATGGCTTGATAGATCTGATTATTGGACTCTGTAGTGAGTTGATATGCATGACAGAGTTAAAGGTTTGCTCATTAGAATTTATTTTAAGATATGTTTTCATCTGATATGGAGTAGTTTTGTTTTATTAAACTTTGTTTAATTTTTTTTTATATAGTTTTATGTGTAAAATCACTTTGTCAGATGGCAGGTAATAAAATACAATTTTGCATAAAATCTCTTAGGCCTATTTGTGCAAGTATGCACATGCATGCCAAGCAATGTAGTTTTCATGTATTTTATTATGATCTCTGGTCACCCTATCTGCCAAAGGCATGAAAGGAACACAGTTGGATCAAATCACTAGATTAAAATGAGATGCAAGACAAATAGTTTACAGAATTTGGCAAACTTTTCCTAACTACTCTTGTTAATTTTGGAGGTTGATCATTAAGCTAATGTGAAAAATGGCCTTATAATGCCCTTCTTGCCAGTTTGCATGCTCTGATGAACAGTGCATTTCAGATTGATGAAATCAAACTGCATCTGTCCTCAAAAGGTTTTCAGTCGAGCTCAATGATCCGTCACATTGTTCTCAACTATTTCCTTGGTTTTTATTGTATTTGTTATACTTGTATTTTTAAAATAGTTTTTTGCCATGGAAATAGCTTTTGATGCTGACATGGCATTAAATAAATATGTATACTATACTATCAACTATTTCCTTAACGCAAGGTCAGAACTCTCAACAAGTCCCTGTTGCTCCAGAAGGGTTTTGTTCTCACGTACATCTGGTATTGCATTATTTTTGCTTTCAAAATAAATCTTTCTGTAACTTGTCGAGAGGTCAAAAGCATCCATTGTGGTCAAAGAGGACTAGCGCATTGCTGAACTTATTTCAACATTAACTGTGGGGCAGTGAAGTGTGAGACTACTGGGTTCCTAGAAGTTGCTCACTGGAGGTCACATGTTTTGTTTAATGTATTCTATATACAGTGACTACATGCGTGGCTAAACTTTTTAAGTGAAATATATTTGGAACTTGTGAAAAACCTTGACTGGTTTTGGTTGTCAGTAAGATTCAATGATATGTCAATTAAAGGGGCTACATTGCTTGGCATGCATGTGCATGTGCATCATTCATGCACAGGTGCCAAGTAAAAACATGGAGGAAAAACCTGTGCATGAATGAATTAATCAGTAAGCCAAATTGCTTAAATAGTTTTTACTTTCTTTAAATTTGATTAATCTCAGCCACTAAATTACTAAAACCTATAGCTAGTGGTTAGTAAAAATTGCAAGTGCAAAATGAATAACCACTATTTTCTCTGTAGGCAAATCTCCTGAGTGCTTCATGGGATTTTATCAAGCATTAACATATTTTTGAATAGCCAGATGTTTAAATGAATAGGTCTCCCAAAAGCAAAATTTACTCAGCCTCATGTCATTATAAACCCGTATGACTTTTCTTGAAAGAAGATGTTTAGCACCAAGTAGTTTATGTACCTTATATGTGCACTACTTTACAAATCTTTTGAAGTCATAATAGTGTTGTATGAATATCAGGCTGAAATGAAATTTATTCACTGAAAGTCTTACTTTCCGCCACTGCTCTCAAATCTCACTTGCATTTGATTCCATTTAAATATCGTGGCAGCTTGACATTAGTGACTTTAAAATAGTTTTCACTTGTAAATGTATATATTTGATTATTTTGTAAGCTTTAGTTTAATGGCAGTAGGACGTTGATTTCAAACTTGGTGCTAAATTGGAATGGACTCAAATACAAATAAGTTTGCAGAATCATTGACGTCCTGGTGTACAATCTTGACCTGGTTTATTTGAATGGATGTTAATACAAATGACACGAGTGTGTGTGTGTAAACAATGACAGCATTTCCATTTCCAGCATTTATGGGGTTTTGTAACGACACACTAAGAATTGTGTGCATGTATCATCTAGGCCTGTGTGTTCAGATTTTATTCCCTCACTCCCCTAAAACCAGGCACATTCTTTCCACATCCATGATGGAAAACAATAGTGTTGATGATAATGAAGAGTTCTACAGACAAGCAGACTCTTGAAAAGCCTACTGGGATTTCCTTTCTGACCTTTCTGCTCTCCTCAGAACCGATTTGATCAAAGTCATTGTATTTGCTATTTGCTCCAGTGCTTCCCACAGGTCTGAAATATACTTGCGTTGGTAGCCGGGTGGTAGCCTTCTATTATCCCTGGCACAAAAATGGTCTACTATATGTTAGGGGTGCTCTGATCAGGATTTTTGAGGCCGGTCACTAGGGATGGGTATCGTTAAGGTTTTAATGGTATTACTACTCTTACCGATACTGCTTATCGATTCGGTACTTTAACGGTATTCTTATCGGTACTTTTTGTTTTATTTTTATATAATTCAAGCTGAATTAACATTGCTTTATATTCTGAAATGTAAAATAAATATTTAATGAAATTAATATAAAACATCAATTTGTGTGCAGGCATTTTTTGTGTTTTAAACATAAGATAAGATACAGTAAGAACAAAGAAACAAAGTAAAACAAACTGACAAATACAATAAAACAAATATACAAATGAAATAAACAGTGCTGTCATTTTTCCATGAAGTTCTACTAACATTACTGTTCAGGTAAGTAATAGCCTACAAAATAAATCTAAAAGTAATCAAATGCAAATGAACACTGCATAGTTTTCAGTGTATGTATTGATAGATTAATGCGTATTAAAGCTATAACGTTATACAGATTAAGAGCAGAATTGCAATTTGATGGCCCAAGCGCCAGTCTGTCACTTTAAGACAATATATTGACACACTTCGGATTTTCTCCCAACTGTTCTCCTCCACTTAAGACATAAACTGTGTTTAAATAAATACTCTCCAAGCCAGCCATTTTGACATTTTTGTGTGTATTTTATCGATTGGACATGTGCCTGAAGCTCAAAGTGTCCCGCAATTTAGCAACAGTAAAGACGGCATCTTACAACAATCACCGATTGAGCTGATTCTGATGTGAAGTTTGGGTTTTAGGGAGGAACGAATGCACACCGCTGTGAAGGGAAAGAAGTTGCACAATACGAAACGCAGCTAGTTTTTAATAGCTTTACCTCATGTCTTCTTTTGTATAATCCAGAAGCCAAAATCAAAATAAAAAAATTAAATTTGCTTACTAAAACAGCCACAGGCCTAAAGTGTAAGCAGATGTTTGAATGTTTAGTTCTCTCTTCTATCATAATTAAACAGGGCTTTCATGTTGCGCGTGCTGAAGCTCCTCCGCGTGGGCACGATCTCGATCATAATTTAGCCCCGGGACCGATTAAATACCGGGTTTCCCTACCCATCCCTACCGATCACGATTGCCAATCACAGAAAGCAGTATCTGCCGATACGATCACCAATACCGATCTTTTTAAAGCCTACTTTTTTATCATGTAGAATTATTTATAGTGATACACCAATCAGGATTTTTAGACATTTATTCAGGGTCTGAATTAAATTTTTTGAAAATGGGGGGAATTCCCCTCTTAGGTTATTCTTGTGAAGGGGGGATTTTCTTTTATTTGAGGGGTGGCATCTTTTAGACATTTTAAAAATATATATAATTATCTCACCTAAATTTGATCATGCAGTGCATTTTTGTTTTTATTCATTATTTTGATTTCAAATCCAAACATTGTTACTGAAAATGTTTTTTCAGCATTGTGATTATTTTTTTACACAGTACATTAATACAGTCTTTCATAGACCTGTTTAAACGCAATAAATATAAGAAACAGATTATTAAATGCTTTTTACTTTTGCATTCTAGATTTATATATTAAGTGGCAAAACATTGAAACTACTTTTGTTACGTTATCACAAACATTATAAATTAAAACGTACCACTGACAGAAACAGTCAGCTCTACTGCCTTTTCTTTTGCATTTATATTTTTATTACAAGTAATCCTGCGGTTCATAAAGAACTTTTTCTTGCCTCCACGATTGCCTTGTTTATCTAAAAGTGCTCCTTTCCTTTAAACCCAGCCAAAAAGTTGACTGTGAAATAGGGCTGTACGATTATGACAAAAATCATAATTGTCGATTCCCTTGAAATTGTAATTGCGATTATTAATTACGATTATCACAATTTACATTGAATGATGTTTATACCATTGTTTGATGCAACTGCATGCCGTATATTTATATGAAAATAAACAAGCTGAAAACACTCTAACTGAAAAACCTTTAGTGCTTTTCTATAGTATTAAGCCTCAAATGTCAATTATACATCGGATTGGTTTCTTCTTTAAATTATAAAAAAGTAAAAATATGAATGGTATTATGTTACACTAAAATTAAAATAATAGGGAAAAGGCCTTAAGATAACATGTAGAAAGAAAAAAACGCATCTTAAGCACGCAGAATAACATAAGTGAACTTTGAACGATTAATTGCCGCTTTGAACAATTACGTAATTGTGGCATCCATAATTGTAATCGCGATTAGAAATCCGATTAATTGTGCAGCCCTACTGTGAAACACAGTAGACTTTAATTAAA
This sequence comes from Sinocyclocheilus grahami, assembly GCF_001515645.1. NCBI lineage: Eukaryota > Metazoa > Chordata > Actinopteri > Cypriniformes > Cyprinidae > Sinocyclocheilus > Sinocyclocheilus grahami. The sequence continues at coordinate 6,954,599 of NW_015505182.1, forward strand.
TGCATTTATGGTGTAATTATTACATTTTCGTGTCAATCCATGTTCATATTTACCACAAACAATGCGCTGTCACTTTAATTCAGCACACGTGCAGCGGCAATGATTGCTGCACTGCTGTAGACACACCGCTCCTGGAACGCACTGCCAGACCGCAACCATGTGCAGTGTGAACGCTTTAATCCGTTAACATGAGCGCGGAGAAAATACACACCGCATATGCACTGCAAACGGAGTATGTGTGAACCTGGCGTTATGTGTGTGTGCTGCGAGTGTGCATGAGCGCACGGTCTCCAGAACAGTGCGCGAGTGCTGAATGGTTTAAACACTGGCAAGACTTAAAAAGAAATGCAAATGATAAACTTTAGTGATGATGCGACACTTCCTTGATTGTGCAAGTGACAATTCCTGAGTCGACTGTGCAGCTCGCTTATAGTGCAGACACGATGTGGTGAAAGCCATTTGAAATTGTCTCAAATTAAGTTTTCAAATTACTTTAGAAGTTATTTTATGAAGAAATATGAATTGTATCTCACCTTCAGCATTATAATTATGCATGTCGTGCCAAACCTCTCACGGCAGACACGTCATCAGCTTGAGATCGGTTTGAGATCAGCCTTTATAGGCACCGCTGATCAAACATCCCATAACGATTATCGGCTAATAGTGATCGGTAGCCGATCAATTGGAGCACCCCTAGTATATGTGACAAACAACAAATAAGCGATGCTTGGAATCTGAAAATTATGCATTGATATTACAGTGTCACTCTTGGTCTTTGGGACACTTGCAACTATGCTGCTTTATCTCCTGCACCTTCCTGTGCCACTGCTGCTGCTTTTAGCTTCTCCGTCACTCTCACTACTTACATTATGCCCAAGGCATCAATGACCAACTGGAATGCAGAACAAGCTTGAATCTTAGTTTTGGCTCGTTTCATTGTTTCATTGTTGACTGCTCAGGGCTCAACGCTATGTTTTTTTTTCTGCTGATCCTGTAGTTGTCATTGTTTTGTTATCTTGTTATCTTGTATTCTAATAAATAAGCCTATATTAGGGTTGGTCCGATAGACGATGCCATCGTCCATTGCCGATGGCTGATAGACATCACAATGTTGAGCCAGCATTGTGATCCCCCCCGCAATCCGCCGCATCCCAATACCGTGTTCGCAAATAAAATTACGTGTATACGGAACCCCTAAAGGGAATAAATACGAGATGAAAGGAAAATATATATTTCAATATTTTCCCTCGCAGTTATATCATTGGGTAATTATACTACATATATTTCGGGCATCAGCGAGCCGTTATTATACCTGGCATTGAAACTGCTTTTGAATGCACGATGGCTTTTTACTTTCACTTTCGAGATTCGCGATTGCACATAGTCTGTTTATACTATGGAGCAGCAGTACTTACCACACATTTTACAAGATTAGATGTTTGTCAGTGGTGCACAGGATCTGCAAATCATTTGCCATTGTCTTCAGTCATCTCTCCTTACTCTGTTTATGTGGTAAGTGAAATTTAATTTACTGTAATGTAACAGGCAACCGTTACACCGTGTCTACACCGGACACGACAGTTATCATGTCACACCTCATCAGCTAAAGTCTGTCTACACTGGACCATTGAAAATCATTAGAAATTTGTGTCAGCACGTCATAAATAGAATGCGGCAGCAGTTTACTGTCAGGGTTTTGCTGTCGCATCCAGTGTGGCTGGTCTATATATAATGAATCTCTATTATAGATCAGTGGTTCTATAGTATTTTGCCACGCCGCTTGAGTCCGGTGTAGACACGGTGTTAGGAATCGTTATTTGTTTTCCGTGACTTATAAGGATTCACGCTTCGGGCACCCCATTTCACTGTAGACATTGTCCGATGTCAATTTTGTAGACATCGCCCAACCCTAGCCTATATGATACAACAATTTTAGATCAAAGTTTAATTGTGCAGTTCTCAATTCCAATTTCAATACCACAGCAAAAACAACTAGTCTAAAAATATGAAGTTCAAACATTATTAAAGACAACTTAACAGTTAGTAAATAAGAACAAATTAACAAATTACAACCAATAGCACAAATAAATAAACAGAACAAATATACAAATTCAGGGCTCCAGACTGCGACCATTTTTTCTGCCTGTACGACAACATTTTGTGTGCGGTCGCACTGGCATGACCACCGCGTAGTTCAACTCCTAAGCTCTGCCGTTTCTGTTACATATGAGAAACATCAAACGGCAAATGAAACTGAAAGCATAACAAAACTGCGCTACTTGTTTGAGCTGCGCAGTGCTTAGAGAGTAAAACCTGGTTTATACTCGCCGCGTCAGCACGAGCGTGAAGGTGCGCGCTGCAAAAATGAGGCGAATACTGAGGAAACGATGGATTGTTTTCAAGCTAAAGTAAAAGACGGCTTCTTAAACCAGAGATGGTGAACATGTTGGTATTCTTGTGGGAAAAAAACATTGAAGCACTGTCACCGACAGCAAGTTTAGTTTTACTTTTCTTTTTGTTTTCATTTTGAAAAGCTTGTTATCTTTGCTGTTTACCTCACATTAAGCTATGGAGGCTCTTTTATTTTTTTTTATTTGATTCCTCCGTGTTTGCTAAACGTTCTGTAATTTAGTCGGTATATAATTCAGCATGTGGTGTATGCCATGACTCATCTTATTTGCTTTGTAAGATAGTTTGTCATTGTTAAAAGTTCATCAGCATGCGTTGATTAATCCCATGTTGTAGCATAAAAAAAATATTGCGACCAAATTATGTGCTCGTGCGACCAACTGCAAGTTAGTCTCAAAATAGCAACCAGTGGGAAGAATGAGTCTGAGCTTTTTTTGTTGTTTAACATTAAAGGCACAGACAGCAGCTGGTAAATTAGGCAAGTTAGACTAGTGGTTAAACGGATCGTAGTTGATCCGTGAGCTGTACGGACCAAGCCCCACGGTTCGGCACGCATGTGATCCGCGGATTAATTGCAAAATTGAACCATAATAAAGTATAAGTTTATCATTTGTTCGTATTTACACAAGCAAGCTCATTTTAAACAATTCCAGAGAGAAAAGGCGAAAGGGAACTCGATTCTGAATCCTCTGAAACAGACACATACACCGAACTGAATCCTCTGAACGGACACATACACATAAAATTATGACAAAATACCCATCTTGACAATCATTCAGGTAAACGCAGTCAGTTATGTCTCAAGTGAATGAAAACAGCTGAGAAAGAAATCGGATGTGATGTGTATCATTTCAGTTCCTCGTTTTATTAATGCATTCCCATGTTTTAATAATTAGTTCCCTGACTTTAATTTTACTGAAATGAGTGAACAGATTAGTAAAAACAAAGCTGCTGGCGAATAAACAGCTGGGGTCAGCCTCATTTAGTAAAACTTGGTCACAGTGTAAATATATGTATTTGGGCTCTTTACAAAGCTACCTCCAAAGACAGAACAATTACACTAGAAAGAGTTACTTTACCTAGTCTCGCGTAGCCTGATCAGACTGATGATAGAAGGTCTGGGAACCATGGCCTGCCCAGGTAAAGTCTATGTGTGGGAAGCACTGTTGCTCTTTAGCAGCTTGCCTTCTAGGGTTTGAGAAGTAGAAACTGCTCCTTGCCAGATAGTAATGTCCATCTGGCTCCATTTTACACCAGGACCAGAGCTTGCTCGCTGTCTCTCGCTTTGGTCTGCTCATCTCTAAGTGGGAAAACAGTGCTCTGCCACATTGCTGTAAGAGCAATAAGAACGTTGGCATAGATGTGCGAGGTGGCCGGAAATTAGGGGGGAGATCACGGCCACTGGCCCAGCCATCTGTTTGTGTAAGGCAAGGTGGCGTTGACATTGTTCAGGCTTGCTTATTGCCAATTTGCTAACATGAAAAATGGCAGATGATTGTGCAGCATATTATACTTTCCTTTGAATGCAGGAAGTTGGAGCTGTATGAGATGGAACAAGTTGTATATGTTTTTAAACAGTCCAATATGAGCCTGCCATTCTGTAAACGAATGTCTGTGTGAGTGCATCACTGAGCGTCTGTTCGCTTCACTGAACCATCTCGCTTCGGCTGCGAGGAGAGAGTGAGAGCAAGAGCACTCTTTGTTTACTTCAGTCTGACCCATAAGAACCAGCGACGTGCAGCTATTGTAAACTGCGATAACTGAGAAAGCACATTGGGGGGAAAAAATGGCTTTATCTAGGTTTTTTGCTAGAGGTTACTGAAATGCACTGAACAGGAGTTCATAACCTCTTACGTCATTTAGGAAGGTGAAAGGTCACCTCTATAATGGGTTTACTTCGACTGTTTTAACTCAGGAAATGTCCGTCAGATTGCATTTCATCTGTGTTCAGCTTCCTTTATTCAATGACGTTTGGGGTTAGGATGGGTATAAATGGGCCACATGTGTGCCTTGTGGGTAGAAGCCTCTCCATTTGTGGATTGTGATGCTGACAAGATATCTCCTTGGGCTAAAACAAACATTATCTTCATGGAAGCATGACCACGGCTGATTCTTGTGGATCTTGAGTATAAATATTGTATGTATTTTATATAATAATAATAATAATAATAATTATAGCAAAATGAAAGCCCGCCTTGAACGCATCGGCCAAACAGAAAAACATATCGGCCGATGCCGATATTTGAAAAATGCCAAATATCAGCCGATATACCGGCCTTGGAGATATATCGGTCGACCACTAATCATAACCCTATAAGGTATTTTAAGAGAGATTATGTTGTGAATAAAATGGTTTATCCAAAAATAAAACGTCTTATCACTTACCCTTTATTTTGTTTCTTATCCATGACTTACAAAAAGAGATTTTAGGCAGAATTATGTCATTCAGCTACTTTCTCATATAGCTAATTAAATGGTGAATAAGAGAGTTTATCTCATTTTGTGTGCCAAATATATTTATTTGTATAAATTAATTGTCTAAGTGTAATTACATAATATGACTTTCAAAAGCTAAAGTGATTACCTTAATTTATTTGTTAGAATATGTATAACTCAGTATTTTAACTAATTGCAACAGCTGAATAATCAATACATGTCTACTGTTCAATCAGCGAAATAATCAATGATTAGTCGATTAATCATTCTAATAATTGTTAGATTAATCGATTATCAAAATAATCGTCTGTTGCAGCCCTAATGTCAAAATGTTCAGTTCAAGCTATTTTTGGTTCATCATATATAGTCTGCCTTTTCTGAAAGTCAGACTGTGAAATCACAAGACTGATTGATGTCCACATATTTCAATTTATTGAAGGAACAAATTTTAATTTAATTTAACTCCAAAGGAGTTAATCTAATACCAGAGATTTTATCAAATAGACTGAGATCGCTCATTACTAATACTGGATTAGTATGGCAAAGTACGAGATTTGATCATTTGATGTTTTTGGCCTTTGTGCCAATTTTCATGATATACTGCCATAAACAATGCCTCAGTAGCATGTTAGGAAGTGCTCTAGTTATTACAGTTTGTAATTAGCCACAGATTTCTCCCTTTTCTGTAAGCGACGAGTTCGTTAAACTAGACCCTCTCCTTGACCGTTAACAAGAGAGTGAGACGGCGAGGTGATGCCGCACTGGCAGGTCTTTGTTTTCAGGACTGCGGGGCATGAAGAGATGGTGCCAGTCACTTGAAAGATCAGCCAGCTCGGTCTCAGAGGTGCTGGGTGGAGGGAGTGTAAATGAAAAACGCTGAAACTCCCATTTCCTTTTCAGCCTATTGCTTGCCTGCACTGGCACACTAATCTTTGCGTCTGTGCTTGCAGAGTAATGCACAAAAACAAGACGTTCATTAGGGAAAACACTTAAATGAAAGCTCTCGCTCGTTCCTGCATTAGCGTACTCTCTAGATTTAATGGTCGACTGGTTGGGATTAGTGAGGTTAACTAGTTTATCTGCCTTTTTTGTCCTATTCTGTCAATCTCAATTAATCTGTGTTTATAAATATGACCAGCATAATAACACTGGGCCTCTTTTGACCGACAACAACCCAACAGTAAGTTGATTATAGATACAAGTAGTTCTGCACATCCCTGCTTTGAATTTATTTTGTTGCCTCTGGTGTTCTGGATTAGCATTGTGGCGAGATCCAATTTCTAGGTCCAAGTGTCCATGCTGTGCCTGATTTCTTTTACACATTCAGTCCTGTCCCCATAGCTGATGTTCAGCCCTAATTGGTATAATGTCTTCCTTTCACTTTTGATTTTATGGCTGCTCAACAGGCGCAACTTGCGCTTGTGCCTTTCGCGTGGCCTTTTTCCCCTCATTTGGTCAGTTCAGCTGTTAAAGTCACATTGATTTTAATTATCACAGAGAGTCTGTAGCTTGTGCACGGCCACATAATGGCCACTAACAGTAGCCCTGACTTCCAAATTTGTTATTTTTGGTGACATGGCTAACATTTGTTATATTTATACAGATCCCTGGAGGTGGAACAAAACCAGCAGCTGTATATAGAATCTTTATAGTACTCTCAACCGCGAAGCTATTTGCAGTCTCTCAACCCCTGTTTTAAAAAGCTGGTGTTTTGGTGCTGGAAGAATGATGTCGTTTCCTGTTCCCCCAAACCACTTCCTCTTTTGGCTCATCTCAGCTAGTGCTGAGACTGAGGTTGGTGCTATCCCTTTGTTCATTCGGTACTGGAAGCTAACACACCTATCCTGTTGAATGTTTCGCACTCATTCAGGGGCAAATTGTCAAGCGCTTCCTTTTAAGTGGCCCACTTTTAAGTAAAAAAAAAGCCATTATGGAGAATCCACCTCGAAAAGTATCACTACAGGTCATAGCGTTGTACCTTGCCATTTAATTAGATCCAGATGTCAGTTGAAGAGTGCACTACTGCTGTATACGATAATTCATTTTGTTTCTGAGTGTGTTTACACTTGTAGTTTGGTTGTATTGGTAAACTATAGCCTACACTTAGTCCTGGTTCTTTTAGTATCATTTTTAAAACCGAATCTAAAGATACTAAACTAAAGGCACAAGGATGCAGTCACAACCTGATTGCACAGTTTTGATGTGGTTCTGACACCTGCATCAAACTGTAATAGGCAACATATCTCCTATGATGAGAAGAAGGGGTATGAACATTTTGTCCTTTTTATGGTCTCATCTTGTGACATCACATCCTGTTCATTTGAAAGTAGATCAAGATCCACCTTTTTCACTTGTTTAGTGAACACCAAAGTTTGGATGGCAGTGTTCACACTTACTCAGCTGATTCCTAGTGTTTGTTTTAATTTAACCAAACCTGCCAAGTGTAAATGCATCCAAAGCAGTGGTTTATTAGTATTTCAGTCCTTACGTGAATTTCTTAGATTTTAATGAAAGCATAAATGTTATCAGGAAGTTGGTTTTCTTGTTGATGTTCTGAACAGCTCAAAGTTGAGATCACTTCTCCCTTCTGTCAGTTTTCAAGCACATCACATGTCCATTAGTGCAGGGAGCACATCCGCTCGGATGTCAGGACTAAAGGCTCATTCTCCATCTTAAAATCAGCCTTTACCCAATTTAATTTCAGCATTGCACAGAAAGTGGTAAGCTGTGCAACAGACCGGAAGTCAAAATCATATTTAGACTGTGTCATATTGTTCAGATCATCCTGTCTGTGTTTTACAGTTTAATGTTTATGTAAGAAAGCTAGATATTGGCAGCTACTTCACAATTTAATGAAACTTTTAATGCAAATGTTATGGTTTACCATGCAGTTGTGCTTGAAAGTTGGCCAAATGCCGGAGAGAGACTGTCCACGTCCGCAAATGAGAGTGAAATGCAGTATCAGTTTCAATCTCTCTCGTGTGGCTTGCTTCACTTTTGGTCCAGTACTCCATCTCATGGAACTGTGTTAAAAAAATGCCTTTTTTGAGTTTGAGCTTATTTAGATGACCTGCTGTTGTTACATTGGAGGCAGTGTTGCTTGGTCAAATATTGATCTGTATGCTATGGTATAGGTTTGCAAGCAGACAAGAAGAGGAAGTGCTTGTACGTTTATTACCAGACTGTCATGTGCAGTCTTTTCTGCATGTGCAAAACTTTTCACTTCCATCATGCTTTTCATATCTCAACACACACACACACTAAATCAAAGCGTGTGAGCGTGTTAATGACAGTATGCCAAGATCAGGGTCGTTTCTGACACATCTGTAATTATAACTTTGATTATCACCCTTGGCTTTGTGACGGAGCTCTGCTGACGTAGCGCTCGCGTAGATCCATTCTGCAGGATTAGATGAGCTTCAGGAAGCCGTTCATAAATGCTGGCAGTCCAGTGTCTCTACAGCTGATAATTTTTTTTTTTTTCAGTTTTAGTTTTAAACATTTTAGTACATCAAGTTTTGAACTAAATGAAAATGGTTTGCTTGGTCACTAGCTGAAATAAAATAAGTTTGTGATTATTATTTTGTTATATTTCAGGTCATGTTATGTCAATTAAATTTTTTTTTTATAACGTTTTATATAAAAAGTTTTGTAAAGGCAAGCATCACTCATATTTTCCTTAGTAAGTGTATAAATCTAGTTGCCATTGTTGCTTGCATAATTCACATTAAATGGTAGAATTTAAAATTCATGCTTGATAATGATAATACAGCTGTCACGATTCAGATCTGTGTGTGTGGAACGAACATTGAAGGTCTCGCTCTTTAACAGGGATGATTGAAAGACTTATTGAATCATTTAACCCTTTAGGTGCCAGGGATTTTTGGGAAAAATGTTGGATTTTGACATCAAACTTTCAAAAGCTTGTGGCTTGAAAGGCCTTAAAGATAGAGATCTACTATAAATTAGAAAAATGTTGGGCATGACCGAAAGTTTATGTGGGGTGTAAATATACTCGTCTAATTTGCATATTATGAAGTCATCAGAGGTGGCCATCTTGAATTTCATAATATTCAGGAAATAGTAGATATTGAATTCATGTTTGAACTTATTTGCATGTTTTTTTTCCTTTTCTTTTTATCCTCATTCTAAATGATCAGAAAAGAGGAAACCAACAATAAAACAGGAGAAAGTGCTAAATTATTACTATACTATATAGTAGTAAAACGCATGTGAGCAGTAGCCTACTTTTTGATCAGTAATATTCAGGAAATAATAGATATTATTCCCCTTCAGAGTCAGAATCGGCGAATAACATTTGCAACACATCCCCACGGTACAACTTTCTCTCACAAATCTCACAATTTACTCGCACGCTATGAACTGAACTGCTTCCGCATCAATGACACGATAGCTCACTTGCTCTGCTATTTCCTCGAACACTTTGAAAAGGAATGTGACGCAATTTTGGTCTAGAATCGAAGTACTACATGTCTGCCATCTAGTGGTAGGGAATACAAATGAGATATTACACCATATTAGGAACCACAGTCTATTTTATTAAAGGGGTCATATGATGCTGCTAAAAAGAACATTATTTGGTGTAATTAAATGTGTTTATGCGGTTTAAGGTTAAAAAAACATTATTTTCCACATACTGTACATTATTGTTTCTCCTCTATGCCCCGCCTTTCTGAAACGCGTCGATTTTTACAAAGCTCATCTTTCTGAAAAAGCAAGGTGTGCTCTGATTTGCCAGCTATCCAGTGTATTGTGATTGGCCGAATTCCTCAAGCGTGTGACGGAAATGTTACGTCCCTCACCTTATTGTGATGCCTGCGGCAACCCCATGTGACGACCCCGGGCTGGACTCCGCTTCGTCCACGGTGAAAGCCGATCTAGTGATCGACAGCACGAAGTTGAAGTATTTCCTCAGCGACCAGCACGGATCAGCTCTAGGCATGACGAAGCGATATCGTCCTAGAAGTCCAAACGAAGTAATTTCGCTTTCACAACGAAGCACACAGCGCCTTCACAACATGGCGGCGGCGGCAACAATACTACAGTGAGAATAAAAGTTACGCCTTCTTTCTTTGTGTGAACATTTAGGCGGCGGTATGCAAATCTTCCCAGATAGTGACGTAGGTTTGTGGGGGCGTGTTAGAACGAGACGTTTTAGGTAGGCGTGGTTGACTCTTAACTTTTATAAAGAATATCTCTTTGGATTTGAGACTTTAGTCTTTGCAACTTTACAGATCTTCTTTATGCACCAAGAGCTTGTAACACTCCAAAGAGAAAGGAAAAATTTTAATCGCATCATATGACCCCTTTAAGTATGACGTCTTGTCGCAAATTTGCGACTTTGGCGCTTAGAGGGTTAAAAGAGCTTTCAAATGAGTTTGAATACTGCTGTAACAACCACTGTGGTGCCCAAGCAGGTTTAATTAAGCATTTAGTGTGTAATGAAGTGTACACCACCGATCCGCTGTGTTCGGGTGGGAGAACTTGTCTGTATGTATTTCAGAATGCTGGAATAAAGTTAGCTTTCTCCACAATTAACCTGTTTTCTATATCATACCTGTTCTTACCTCACATTACATACTCTTTTAACCCAGGGCAGGAGGAAACTGGCAATCATTTTACTAGGGGAAGCACCGTTTGAAGTGCTGACTTGCAGTCACGCCTCAGGCCTCTTCATCAGCTCTCTGAGACTGTTGAGAGCCACTTGACGTTTTTTCCAATACGGGCAATCCAAAATGTTTAACACAGAAGTTGCAGCAGAGACCTTATTTGTTTCAGAGTTACACCACTTCCTGCTTTCAATTTCCTGCTTTAATCCCAAGACGTATGGCAGGAGAAACAGCAGTCTGACTCGCACTGTGACAAACTCTGACAATCCATTCTCAAGATAACGCATTGGTTTGTAGATGGCAGATGATGTGCGTATACGGTGCCACAGATGCCTGAATCTGTGCCCTTTTATCTCGGACAACTGCGGCTGTCAGCAGCCTGCCGCTGAGAGGACGATTAGAAGATGGATTAAGTAAAACCTTCATCTCAATGAAGAGAAAATCCCTCAATGTTTGATTAGACAGGAGTGCATGAGGAAGGATGATAAAGACTGCACTTCCTAAGTGCTTAGTGACTCAGGCAGGTGAATGAATTGCACAAATGAGAACGTTTGAGATGACATGATGGTGGGATTTCAGTGTAGTATAGGGACCAATTCTCACTATTAACTAGTTGTTTATTAGCATGACTATTATTAATATATTGGCTGTTTATTAGTGCTTATAAAGCACATTTACCACATTTATTTACTACCTTTATACTATTAATAAGCAGTAAATTAGGAGTTTGAGGCAAAAGTTGTGGTTAATGGTTTGTTAATGGCAAGAATTGGACCTTAAAATAAAGTATGACTGCGCTTTTAAATATATAATTGTTAAACTTTCTTTATCTTTAGCAAAGCTCAAAATGAATATTCATTTTTCATGCTGTACATTAGAATGTTGTGATGCCCAAATTTTCCTGTAACATTTTTAAAGGCTTTATTTTGAACGGTGTATCTATTGGCTCTTTAGCAAATCTCAAAATTGCTATCAGATTTTCATACAATATTTTATAATTTTTTTTTTACAAAATAGTATAGAATTTTAATATCAGTGCTTTCCAAGGTCATTTGTTTTGAGGCGTATAATATAATTTTAAAAAGAGACCTGTAGGGGGCTGTGGTCCGGCCTAAGCTAAAGAACCAAGTGTTAAAACTTATGGTGTGTGTTTGGCCTAACTGAACCTTGAAGTCCTTTATGCATGATTTAAAAAGGGAGGAGAAAGTGTGTCGTAAAAGAGAAAAATAGGAGGGATTTCAGCCATTCAGGAGAGTGTGTTTGGGGTTGGAAAGGGTGCAGAATGCAGCTGGGGCTGGGCCGCAGTACTGAGGGCTTTGTGATTTGTAATTATGTCGTGCTCCACAGGCCTGTAGTTGTGTGCCCTACCACAGAAAGACTCTTTGTGAGGCAGCATAACGTGGAGCAGACTGAAAACCCTCAGAGAGAGAGAGAGAGAAGTATGGCTGCAGCCCTCAAAGATCCACCCACATAATGAGAGAGAAAGTAAGTGAAAGGTAACTTAGCAGAGAGCCTACCCCTCAAGTTGTCAAGTCTTTACGATCATTTCAACTCCACTGTGACTCCTCAACCTTAACATTTTGATGTTTATGCTCTTCAATTCTAGTGAATGTGATCTGATGGTCTGCCACACATGACGTTATTATTATTATGACATTGTTCGTAAAGGTTTTCTTAAGAATAGTGCGGCACAGTGCTGCTGTACCTTTGAACAGTCTGTGTAAGAGCTGTTCCTCCACTGCTGGGCTAATCATTAGCTTGGGGCAGCTGTGTTTCACACCACTCCAGTAGCAGGAGATGGGACACGGAGATCAATAATGGCAGGATACACAGCTACCTGATTGTGAGAGCTCTAGGGCAGTGAGAAGTGCATGAGAGAGAGAAGAAAGTGGCGAGAAGGGAAAAAGAATGGATATAAAACCATATACTTATGTGGTTTTTCTAAATGCTGTGATTCAGTGTTTTGCAACAGGTGACAAATAATGTGTCACGTTCTCTGATGTAAGTGAACCACAATTATACGGTTGTGTACTTTACAGTAAGTGAAACTCATCATGGAAAATAACAGTTCTGTTGTATTCTGCTTGAGCAATAAAGTCATACAGGTTAGAATTGACATGAGGGTGAATAAATGAGGAGAGCTTTCCATTTTTGGGTGAACTGTGCCTTTAATGAAATCCACCACAAAAAAAAAAACTGCTTATTTCTTTACAATCTTGCATCCATTGAATCCCAAGCCTCGAGTGCAAAGGTTCTTTAAACAAGAAAGAAATGCAGGAAACAGGGAGCAAGGGCAAGAAAACCATGTGATTACACAAAGCACGTAAGAGTTGAGCTGTGCAAGTTCCAGTGGGAAAGCTTGTCGAGGCTGGCTGGAATAAAATACCTATTTTATAGTCGGCACGAGCGCTTTAAACCTGAGCTATTCGAGGTTAAAGTGCCGTGATTCCAACTGCATGCACATGAGACGCTGTGAGTGCCATTAACATGACCCAGTGCCCCATTCATTTTCTCACACATACTCGTGCATGTCAGTTGCAAATATTTTTTATAAACGACAATCAACTACTCCGATTAAAGCTCGCTGCCACTGTAATAGAGTGCAAGAGTTGGCTTCTGGAAGTAAACATCCCACTGTTTTTCTCCAAAGAGTAGCCTAATTAATTTTTAACGATAACTTTGTTTTTGTTACTCAGTGGTACATGCTTTTTTAAGCCATTCTTTTGCATTATTTCAATTTATTTCAACATTTAATAGCATAATTCTTGGCAGAAAAACTTCATTACCCATGATTCTGCAGAGAAATCTTTACTAATCACAGAATTATGACAAGCAAATCCCACTAAGTATCTCTTTAGTGCTCTTAAATTACTTCTAAAAAAAATTGTAGCAAAATTGTTTTATTATATTCTGTTTCTGTATATGTAATTAACATCTTTAAATCAGTAGTTTTATATTTATCTGTCATTTTTAATTAATTTGAATGCTTTGTGGGTGTTTAAAGCCTTTTAGAAAGGTACAATGTCGTCTTGTCCAATTTTTCGAATTTTGTGTTTCACTTCGTAGCTGATTGGTTTGGTTCATGTCTTATAAGACATTTTAAAGGGTTAGTTCACCCAAAAATGAAAATTAGCCCATAAATTACTCACCCTCAAGTCATCCTAGGTGTATATGACTTTCTTTTTTCAAACGAATCCAGTCGGAGTTATATAAAAAATTGTCTTTGATCTTTCAAGCTGTTTAATGGCACTCAGCGGGTGTTGCATGCATCAGTCCAAAAGCACTTAATTAAAATGTGCCCATCCATAAAAACAACGGGGTGAACAAAGGCCTTCTGTAGCGAATCGATGCGTTTTTGTAAGAAAAATATCCATATTCAAAACGTAATAATCACTTTAATGTAGCTTGCGCCAACCGTTGTACATGGAAGCAGTTCCGGGCGGATGACGTATGAGGTCAGCGCTGCACATGCACCGGTGAGTCTAGTGAAAACCAACGTTTGTTAACAGGAGCAAAGGAAGCAAAGTTTCCTTACTTCAGCAAAGGAAAACCAGTCTCCTCTTGGCTTATATCAAAATCCTCTGACATTCTTCTTTACAAATTCTCGTTTGTAAATTAATTAGTGACCGTTGTTTTGGTTTGATCTCTCCCCTGCGCTTCCGCGTGTGTCACTTCTGAGCGGTATATGCGCAAAGCCGACCTCCATTTTTGATCTCTCCCCTGCGCTTCCGCGTGTGTCACTTCTGAGCGGTATATGCGCAAAGCCGACCTCCATACATCATCCGCCCGGAACAGCTTCCAGTGTACAACAGTGAGCGCAAGCTACATTAAAGTGATTATTAAGTTTTGAATATGGATATTTTTCTTACAAAAGCGCATCGATTCGCTACAGAAGGCCTTTGTTCACCCCCCCGGAGCCGTGTGAGACACTTTTTTTTTTTTTTATGGAAGGGGCGCATTTTAATTAAGTGCTTTTGGACTGATGCATGCAACACCCGCTGAGTGCCATTAAACGGCCATATTTAATGTAACTCTGACTAGATTCGTCTGAAAGAAGACAGTCATATACACCTAGGATGACTTGATGGTGAGTAATTTATGGGCTAATTTTCATTTTTGGGTGAACTAACCCTTTAAAATCCCAATGGGAAAACCCATCTAAGGTTGCTGTAAAAATGGACGGGCAATGTTGCAGTCTATAGGGTGTTTTGAATAGGAAGTTTTAGATGGTTGCTTACTACTTTTTTTCCATGTAAACATTTATCACGGTTGTTCCTGTCTTTGGTTGCTACCCTTGTACAACTTGAATGACTCTGAGGTTAGTGATGTTCTTTTGCCCTTTAAGCTCCTTTTAGTCTTTCCCTTTGAAGCCTGGAATTTCAATGTGCCACACACACAGACTCACACCTCAACCCCACAGAACTCACTCCTAAAATGAGTTTTCCTTGCCTTAGCTTTTGTAACCATGGATACGGCTCCAGGAAAGCCACATTGAAGAGCCTTTCTGTGCAGAACTTCCATTAAATGAAATTAATTAGCAGCTGAAAACTTAAACGAGATTGCTTATGCTAATAAAACGTGCCTCTGATTCAGAAAGCAAGGCTTAGGGTTTTTTTCTTTTTAACATCAGCCGGCAAAGTCATTATCTTCTGTAATTTATACCGGAATTCTTCAGGATGGTAATGGGAAGCTGTGTAGCAGCTGAATTCTGCTTTGGTCGTTTTCTCTGTCCCTTGGGTCACAGAGATAGTGGCATGACAACATTTCCTGGCAGTTTTTGCTCATTTTGATGTAGTTTTTGTGATGTTACACACATAAATCCTCAGCATTGAAGTGAAGGAATTAATTATCAATTGATACATTTTTGAAATGCCAAACAATCGTAAAACTTGTTTGTATGCAACATATTCACTTTCTTAAAAGTCCTGTTGCAAGAAATTCTCTGACAAAGCAATAAATGTGTATTTGCCTTTAGCGTTTTTTCGCATTCTAGGAGCTAAGAGCTGAGGAGAATGTTTAATTTTCAGCATTGCCTTGTTTATACGAGTTATAGAAAACCGGGCCCCTTGCCTTAAACTCCTTGAAACAATGGAAAGTCAAATGTCTGTCTACTATACTCTTCGTCCTTCAGTCAGGCGTTCTCAGGTTGCTCGATTTTTTTGCTTGAGGTTGAATAAAGGTGGCCGCCTGTGCCTGAGGCAGTTGCTTCTCTAAAGTGAGTTTGCCAAAACTGACTGACAGATGTAGTCCGATTGTATTGTGTATAAGAAGAGAAATCAGCCATGATGACCCATGCTCAAGTTTAGTGTTGAGTCAGGGGTAGGGTTGCAAAAAGGTGGAAATATTCCAGAAATTTTGGAAACTTTCCAGGGATTTTTGGAAAGTGTCCGGAAATTTTCCACCCTTTTTCTACCCTAGTCAGGGGTGTTTTATGCTTGTGTTGCAATGAGGTACAAAACGTAAAACGTGACCATCTTTGGTGTTATATGTGTTATAGTGCTGTGGAAACATTAATGTAGGGCGGATATTTTGTGCTACGCTAGCTGGCGTCTAGAACAGGAAGGGTTGGGGCGGAACCCTCACGCAAGCTTCCTGTTAGGCAGGAAGTACATGTTTGGATAGTGACACTAGCAGTTAGCCAATGCAAATAGCTCTCCACAAGCATCAGCTATGATGAATGAATAACAGACACCAAACCACATGTGCAGTATTTTCCCCTCTCTGTTAGGAAGACAATTCCTTTTAGTTTATACACCAAGGAGATTTGTCTTCTACCTTTCAAACACGTTGTAATTTATTATATAATAAGACTCTGCAGCAAACTTTTAACACCGAACCAACACTGTGCCTGATGGGAAAACAACCAGAATCTACCAGGAAGTATATTACAAAATCGTGACACCATCCTTCATCCTGAAAAGCGGTAATTGAAATGTGTAAGGCTGGAGTTTTGGCTCTGTATAAATCAGTGTTGCACTTGTTCACAGGAAGTGCTTCAGTTTGGCAATGATATCATATTTGGACAGAATGGAGAAGGATGGTCACCAAAAGAGCATGGCATTGAACTGGTAACTTAAATAGAAAGTCGGTTCAAAAATGAACCATCAAGGCATATTTCCTCCCACATATTTATTTTTGGTTTTGTTTAGCTTGTTTTTAATTCTCTATGCTCATCTAAGCACTTCTGCAGAAACATTTATGGCTGACGTGCTGTGACACGATTTTACACTTCATTAGACTTGGGCCAAAGTGACCTCTCACAGATGTAATTAAAGATGTAAAAGTTGCTGTTGTTTTTGTTTTGCGCATCTTCTCTTGCACTCCATGTGATTTATTTACTACAGGGAATTCTGGAAATTGCCTTCCCTTCATTGAGCTTGCTAGCTTGTTTTGTACAAATAAATGTGTTGAGAAGGGCTATGGAGACCGAGTGGGTGGCATTTAAAAGCGCTTTGCTGGTCACAGTGTGTGACTCTCTAAAGGTTATCGACGTCTGTAGATGACCCTCATGAGGTGAGAAGACAATGCAAAGGAGTCTTTTGTCATTGATGCCAATTTCCTGTTTCTGAAGTATTTGCATATTGCAGTCTTTCCTTTCTTCTCTTCCTTAAATTTGAAATACTTCTTCCTCTTTAAATATTTTTCAGTTGCAGCAGCACGAGGTTTGTCGTCTTGTCTCTTGAAAGGGACAACTCACACAAATTCTGTCATTTACTCACTCTTGTGTTTGAAAAAGATATATTGTAAAAAAAAGTTTGTCCATGCAATGAAAGTCAGTGCAGTGTTATTTTTGTTTTATGTATATACTACTATTGTATTTATCATATTTTGAACTGCCTTTTTATTTTCAGTTTTCATTTTTATTTTAAGTTTTTATAATTTAGTGGTGTGCTTTTTTACGTTCATGGTTTTTTAAATAAAAATAAAAGCTAAAAATAAATATTTTTCTTTCTCGAATTTTTGTATTTCAGCTTATTTCAAACTCATACTTAGTTGCCAAAGCAGAATTTCTCTTTTTCCTCTAATATTTATATCAGCTTTATTTCAGTTAACCAAAACGATTTTTAAAAGTTTTACATTACATTAACAACACCGCTCCAATGTTGTTTTGGTCCCTGTTGACTTTAATTGTATGGACAAAAAGAGATCATTCTTCAACATATCATCTTTTGAGTTCATTTTGAGTCCACATTTTTTGCATTGATGACGCCTTGTCTGTTCTTTGACTCAAAACCTCAACTTCCCTTCAGCTCCATTCAGCAGAGTGGCACGTTGAATCTCACAGATTGGCACTTTGAAACACACCCCATCCTCTTCCTATGTGAACGTTCACCAACCCATGTCAAAGTTTTTTAATGCAAAGTCACTTAAGTTTGTTTGTTGCTCAACAAGCTCAGTGTCCTCCATCACACTTTTATCATGTCAGAGATTTACCTTACTAGCAGTAAATGACCGTATCCGTCCCTCTGTTTGTTGTGCCCTCAGACTAAAGCACGTAGTTGTGTTTTCACAACTAAAAAAGACTGCGATAGCAATCGTTCGCTGCAGTAACTGCCAAAGACTGTGAGACCCTGAGAACTTATCTGTAATCTTGACTCATTCTGCATATTATATTTCACATGCAGGGCATCTTCTCAAGAAAATGGGACGTCACAACTAAGATGCCATTGCTTACCATGTTTTAAACAAAGTCTTTGCTACATCAAGTTTTTATGCCACTTTTATCATGCCACTTGGCCACAGTCAGACAAGTGTTTCACTAAAGTCATAGAAGTTTATGCTTTGGTAAAATTGCATTAAACTTAATTTTCACTGTTGACATAGATGTTAAAATGCACTGTAATTGTTTTTGTATGCATATGAAGTCAGGCACAGCTAGCTAGGCCTAGCTGCAGTGTTTGTTTCCATGAGACTGCTGTGACGTTTGTTTTAAAAGCAAACAGGCCTGTTTAGGCGGGTGAAAGAGAGAGGGAGAAAGGCAGAAAATTGAAGTGCGACGCATGGAGTGCTGGGAATAAGGGAGTTCACGATAGTACAGCCATTCATGAAAGTGTTGACTGCGGCCAGCTGTTTGCACATTCAGAGAGGTGAAACTCTTTTGGACTTCCATCAGTGTTGTGTTTGAAGTTTTTGAACCTATGTGAGCTTTTTCTTGCAAGTTGTTATTTTACTGTGCAAGAAACAAGACTAAACAATCCTTTCCAGACACATTCTTTGTATTATTAATAGCCCATGTGTGACGTAATGTACAGCTGTGCTTCTTTTTAACAGAATTTGGTTGTTTTTTGGAAATGTATCCTTTACTGGGATCGCTTATTTACTTTGTCTCCCTTATTTCTCAATGGTCCAAACTAGGGGTGGGCGATATGGCAAAAATATATTTTTTAAATATCACGATTCACGATTTTATCACGGATTTCGTCATGTTGGGTTTACTATTTTGTCTGAGCATTACAGCCAAACTAATTTCCCTATTATAAAGACAAAGCCTTTCAAGGTAACAAAAAAAAAGAAAGAATGGCAGATATTTAGGCCAAAGTGGGTTGTCTGAGCATTACAGCCAAACTAATTTCCCTATTATAAAGACAAAGCCTTTCAAGGTAACAAAAAAAAAAGAAAGAATGGCAGATATTTAGGCCAAAGTGGGCAAATATTCAAATCTTTTTCATTATTTTATCTTTGTTGTTAAAAAAATAAGAACAAAGATACACATTACAACTACACATAATATACAAATAAAACAAACAGTGCTTTATTTTCAGGTACAATAGGTGTATTTAGCAGGAACATTCAAGAAATTGAATGAACAAATACAATAAAACACTAGGCCTATATAGACTGATTCCTAAAGCAACTGTATTATAGTTCTTCAGTCATGAGCAGTGAGTGTTTTTTCTCTTTGCGTTTTGTTGTTTTATTAACGTTAAAGGAATGGTTCACCCAAAAATTTTAATTCTGTGATCTGTCTGTCAATTCTGTCATAGTGTTTTATTTTTATACCACCATTTAATCAAAAATGGTTTTAAACCTGAATGAGTTTCTTTCTTCTGCTGAAAATAAATGCTATTTTGAAGAATGTGGGTAACCAAACAGTTGCTGGTCCACAGCGACTTCCATAGTATTTTTTTTCCTGGTATCAAATTCAATGTGGACCAGCAACTGTTTGGTGACCCATATTCTTCAAAAGTAGTTCTTCAGTCATGAGCAGTGAGTGTTTTTTCTCTTTGCGTTTTGTTGTTTTATTAACGTTAAAGGAATGGTTCACCCAAAAATTTTAATTCTGTGATCTGTCTGTCAATTCTGTCATAGTGTTTTATTTTTATACCACCATTTAATCAAAAATGGTTTTAAACCTGAATGAGTTTCTTTCTTCTGCTGAAAATAAATGCTATTTTGAAGAATGTGGGTAACCAAACAGTTGCTGGTCCACAGCGACTTCCATAGTATTTTTTTCCTGCTATCAAATTCAATGTGGACCAGCAACTGTTTGGTGACCCATATTCTTCAAAAGATCTTCTTTTGCGTTCAGCACAAGAAAGAAATGAATACAGGTTTGGGACAACATGAGTGAGTAAAAAATGACAGAAAATAAATTTTAGGGTGAACTATCCCTTTAATGACAGTCGACTGCATGTTTAATACTGTCCCTTTAAGAGCTGCACGTATCTGTTTTTCTCAACTGTTTACTTTAATTTTAGACATAGCCAACTGAGTCTATATGTAAACCTTGTGTGTTTTGACCGTATTAGCGCAAAAGATAACTTAGTTCAGTAATCAGGCGCTGTTTGACAGGCTTTTAAGTGCGCGCTATTCAGGTGTATGTGCTCTAGGGATGTAACAGTATGAAAATTTCTTATCACGATTATAGTGACCAAAATTATCACGGTTATCAGTATTATATCGGTATTGTTAAAATGTGCTGGAGATGTTCAAAAAGTACCGACACATAAATCACTTCGTTTTATATTTAACAAACAACAAATAAAATTACTTTTTGTTTGCATAATCACTAAAACAATAACATTACCAATGATGTTCGGATTTTAAATGGCAACTTGACTGACAACAGTATAATAGCATGTTGAAATATCTAATGTAAATGTTCAAATAAAGCTATATTTATACGTTAGTATAAACATATGTAAGTCTCTGTAAATCCACTCGCTGACAGCAGGTGGCGCTTATGGAAAAGCTGAATTAGAGCTGTTTTCCGTAACCTCTGTGGACAAAGCAGTATGAACACTCTCTTTAGGTATTACATGGAGCGAAGATGAAAACAAAATGCCATCGAATCGTTTCTGAAGACAGTCAGAACCTTCAGAGGTACATTCATATAATTAATTCATTTGTATAATTCTTTTAAAACCTCCCAGCTTTTCCGCCTTGTTTTCACTCAAAACGAAACTACTCTGCATGCTGTGCGCATGTGAGACTTTTACTTAAAACTGTGCTTTATTTATGCTGGACAGTATTTATTTATCGCGAGTTGTTCCAATCACAGTAATCTAATATGGTTTTAATGATAATTAAAAGATGAAACGGTAATACTAACCGTGGGGAATTTTATCATGATTTATCGTCAAACCGGTAATCGTTACATCCCTAATGTGCTCAGAAAAAGCGCACATCAGAACAGCACGTGATTGAAGTGTTTAACCGTCAAGGCTTTAAAACACATGAAAATAATGTATTTTTGTGATTGCGAATAAGTGCAGTGTCCTGTGCGAGTAATTCTTCTGCTGAGTCATTGAAGTGTATGTATGTGGCGTTGTACAGAATATTGAGATGGAGGCGCCAGAACTGCAGCTGATAGAATGTGCGCTGTAGCGCGATACTACGATATTTCTTCAAAAGCAGATCGTGGAGACATTTTTATCGTCCATGATCAAAAATCGTCATATTGCACACCCCTAGTCCAAACTGTAGCAGTCGTCAGCTGCATTTGAGAGAGAGGGAGAATACTCAAAAGGAAATGGAATAAACAAAAGAAGAGCGAAGAAAAGAGAGCAGTAGCGGGGGGTTGAGGGCCGTGTGAGGTTCAGGGGAAGGTTGTCTCAAACAGTGCCATCTCTGTTAGCACAGTGGGGGGCAATCGCTCCGTATTCCTTGTGCGTACTGTCAGGCCTCTCCACTAAACCATTCGGCAGGTGCTGCTACACGTTCCCCTTGCTGATCTGAGGTCAGTTATGTTGTTTTGTTTCAAAGCAGTGAGAAGCAGGGTTTTGGTGAGTGAAGCTTTTCCACGATCAGGATGCATCATGTGCTGTCAAATATATATTTTGGCTTGAAAGTCTGTTGTAGACTTTTTTTTTTTTTTTAAACAGTGCAATGTGTTTAATAGCAGTGATTTACTTTGCAGGGTGTCCTTGTCTGTATTGTTAGAGGTGTCAACAATCGCAAACAGCAAAATGCACCTAGCTTCTCTGGGGCTAGTTTGCACTAGGGGTGCTCCGATCAGGATTTTTGAGGCCGATCACAGAAAGCAGTATCTGCCGATTCGATCACCGATACCGATCTTTTTAAAGCCGCCTTTTTATAATTTATAACAATTTATAGTGATACTCCAATCAGGATTTTTAGACATTTATTCAGGGACTGAACTTCATTTTTGAAAATGGGGGGAATTTCCCCTCTTAGTTGTCTCTTGTGAGGGGAAGCAGCTTTCACACAGGAGTCCGCTACTGATCCGTGGCTATTTACCACAAACACAACATTTATCCATTATTTTGATTTCAAATTTAAACATGGTCACTGGAAATGCTTTTTCAGCATTGCAATTCTTTTTTACACAGTACAGTAATATAATCTTTCACAGACGTGTTTAAACACAATAAATATAAGCAACACATTCAATGCATTTTAATTTTGCATTTACTTCTAGATTTATATATTAAGTTGCTCAAGCAAGTGGCAAAACATTTAAACTACTTTTCTTACGTTATCACAAACTTACCATTGACAGAAATAGTCAGCTCTACTGCCTTTCCTTTTGCATTTAAATCTTTATTACAAGCAATTCTGTGGTTCATAAAGAACTTTGTTTTCCTACCTCCACAAGTGCCATCTATTATTGCCTTGTTTATCTAAAAGTGCTCTTTTCCTTTAAACCTAGTCAAAAAGCCATGTGTTGACTGTGAAACCCAATAGACTTTAATTATATGCATTTATGGTGTAATTACTACATTTTCGTGCCAATCCATGTTCATATTTACCGCTGTCAATTTAATTCGGCGCTTGCAGCGCAGCAATAGACTCGATAACGATCTCTGCACTGCTGCAGACACACAGCTCCTGAACGCACTGCCGGCCACAGCTGTGTGCAGTGAACGCTTTAATCCGTTAACATGAGCGCGGAAAAAATACGCACCGCGTATGCACTGCAAATGGAATAATGTGAACTTGGCATTATGTGTGTGCGCTGCGAGTGATGTGCATGAGCGCTCAGTCTCCAGGTGAGCGTGCAGGCGTTGAATGATTAAACACGGGCAAGAATTAAAAAGTAATGCAATTTATCAACTATAGTGACAATGTGACACTGCCTCGATTGTGCAAGTGACAATTCCTGTGTCAACTGTGCAGCGTGCAGCTCGCTTATAGACAGACGCGATGTGGTGATTTGTGTATTTTGAGAGAGAAAGAGAGCGCGTGCGCGGTGATTCACTCACGCTGTTTGTGAAATTACATCTCACACAAGGTTTTTTTCCTATTACTTTATAAGTTATTTAATGAAGAAATATGAAGGTGTGTACCTCACCTTCAGCATTATAATTATTTCACCCGCACCGGAAAGAGACTGAGACGGTGCCTCTGCATCTCGTGCCAAACCTCTCACGGCAGCGTCATCAGCTTGAGATCGGTTTTTGGAGATTGGCCTTTTTAGAGACAACCGATCAATCATCCCAACGTGATTATCGGCCGATAGTGATCGGTAGCCGATCAATCGGAGCACCCCTAGTTTGCACTGTCATTATTTATAAATTGCATCAACACAAAAGTACATTTATGCTATTTAGGGAAAAGTACATTTATGCTCATGGAGGGAAGAGAACACCTCAGCTGTTGGATAACTTGATAATTAAATGTATAAATGCAGTACTAAATAGTACATGACATACTTAAGCATAGATGGGTGTTAATTTGGATTGGTAAAACCATCAGTTTTTAAATAACTATATATGTATATCAGGGCTGGGTTTTGACACAAATTTCACGATTCGATTAGATTCTCATTCACAAGCTTTCGATTCGATTCAATAACAATTATTTTGGATATATATCAGGTACAGTACATGCCAAATTTTCTCAAGGAAAAAAAATCTCAACTAATGCTGTAAAATATACATGAGAGTCAGTTGGTACTACATTATTATAATATTGAAGGTTAAAATTAACTGATTTGTTAAAATTTCACTTAATGAAGTTTTTAAAATAAAGTTACAATTACATAATATTTCTACTTCAATTTTGTTTTTTTTTGTTTTTTAATATAAACATAATGGTGGCTGTCATAAAATGCTGGATTTATTCAAACATAAATTAAACATTGAAGAACGGTAAAAATTTATAATGAATGTTATATGGTACATATATTTAGCAAATGCCAAATTTTCTCAAGGAAAAAAAATCTCAACTAATGCTGTAAAATATACATGAGAGTCAGTTGGTACTACATTATTATAATATCGAAGGTTAAAATTAACTGATTTGTTAAAATTTCACTTAATGAAGTTTTTAAAATAAAGTTACAATTACATAATATTTCTACTTCAATTTAGTTTTTTTTGTTTTTTAATATAAACATAATGGTGGCTGTCATAAAATGCTGGATTTATTCAAACATAAATTAAACATTGAAGAACAGTAAAAATTTATAATGCATGTTATATGGTACATATATTTAGCAAAATGCCCCTCTCTACAGTTTATTTTTCTATCTGACTAATGAGTTTATGGTCACCGAATATGTTTTTCTGAGGTAAATGTGACGTTACCTGACATTGTTTACACTGATTGAGAGATTACATGAGACAGGATACGGATTGTAAAGTTGTACTCTTTCTTTTAACTTGCCTTCGGATGTTTAGTCATGTTTATTTTGTGCATGGCATTTATTGTAATACTGCAATACATTGGACAGAATTTGAAATCTGAGACTTTGTCTCATATTAAAAGTACCAAAGCACAATGCTTATTGCGATATATTGGATGGGAAGTGCCCTTCCACGTTCCATCCATTAACTGAAAACAGGCTAGACGAATCGATTCTTGGGATTTAAGAATCGATATCGTTCCGTAAAAATGAGAATCAATTATTATCGAGATATCTATATTTTTTTATCGATTCTCATTTTTACTAAACAACATTGATTAAATCCCAAGAATTTATTAGTCAAGCTTGTTTTCAGATAATGAACTGAACATTATTGTTATCGCGTCATCAAATAAATCACAATAATTTTTGTGCTTCATTATTTTTGATATGAAACAACGTCTCCGATTTCAAATTCTGTCCAATTTATAGCAATATTCAAACAATAAATGCCATTTTGGCGCTGTTCAATGTGGAGTGACAGATCACTATATCGCCTCAGTTCAAGAAGAAGCAGCAGCACAAAGCGCACGTGAACTGATCTTTGCTTTAATACCAGTCATAGCATGAAATAAACATGAATTAATGTCCGAAGGTATGTTAAAGGGGTCATATGATGTTGCTAAAAAGAATATTCTTTTGTGTATTTGGTGTAATGAAATGTGTTTATGCAGTCTAAGCTTCAAAAAACACATTCTTTTCCACATACTGTACATTATTGTTTCTCTATGCCCCGACTTTCTGAAATGTGTCGATTTTTACAAAGCTCATCGGTCTGAAAAGCGAGGTGTGCTCTGATTGGCCAGCTATCCAGTGCATTGTTATTGGCCGAATACCTCAAGCGTGTGACTGAAATGTTACGCCCCTTACCATACTGTGATGCCTTGTCCCGGCCGGTGAGACGAGACAAAAATATTAAAACCCATTATAAACAAGGCATTTGTTGCATCCAGTGGGGACATAATTACGGATTATAATGACTTATACGGTCTTTTTACGCGTTGCGTTGCATCGCGCCACGTAAACATAAAACCATGTCTGCATTTGTGATCAGAGAAATGACAAACAAGCGCTACCCTACACTGCTCAAAACTCGCGTTTGAATCATCAGTGGCAAATTCTTTAAATATAAAAAATGTACTTAGTCTGTGAGTCAGAACAGCTGGCATTGTAGCCTACTCTTCCAGGATCAGGAAACAGTCCTCCATAAAATATTGGGATATATATATATATATAGCCTAATATACACACATATACTGTGTATATATATATATATATATATATATTAGTGCTGTGTTCAAAATATCGATACGACGATGTATCGTCACAGAGATTTGACGATACGAGTGTCGATACAGCTGGCCCAAAATTGGCTAATTAATCTGCGAATCACGTGCGTGCCGAACGGTAGGGTCTCATCCATACCTATTACGGATCAACTGCGTTCCGTTTAACTCCTAATATGTGACAGATCAGAGCAATCTTTCATTTACTTATTTAACATGAAATTGTCAAATTGTTACTCCATATCAATCGCATACAAAGATAATACAGAATAATTAGAACAATCATTAAAGGGGTCATATGATGCTTTTTTAAAGATCATTATTTTGTGTATTTGGTGTAACAGAATATGTTGACATGCTTTAATGTTAAAAAAACACATTATTTTTCAAATACTGTACATTATTGTAGGTCCTCTATGCCCCGCCTCTCTCAAATGCTTCGTTTTCTACAAAGCCCTCTCCTTCCGACAAGCGCAGTCTGCTCTGATTGGCCAGCTGACCCAGTGCATTGTGATTGGCCGAACAC
>NW_015505182.1:6981553-6982562 GCF_001515645.1 Sinocyclocheilus grahami
CTTTTTACGCGTTGCGTTGCATCGCGCCACGTAAACATAAAACCATGTCTGCATTTGTGATCAGAGAAATGACAAACAAGCGCTACCCTACACTGCTCAAAACTCGCGTTTGAATCATCAGTGGCAAATTCTTTAAATATAAAAAATGTACTTAGTCTGTGAGTCAGAACAGCTGGCATTGTAGCCTACTCTTCCAGGATCAGGAAACAGTCCTCCATAAAATATTGGGATATATATATATATATAGCCTAATATACACACATATACTGTGTATATATATATATATATATATATATTAGTGCTGTGTTCAAAATATCGATACGACGATGTATCGTCACAGAGATTTGACGATACGAGTGTCGATACAGCTGGCCCAAAATTGGCTAATTAATCTGCGAATCACGTGCGTGCCGAATGGTAGGGTCTCATCCATACCTATTACGGATCAACTGCGTTCCGTTTAACTCCTAATATGTGACAGATCAGAGCAATCTTTCATTTACTTATTTAACATGAAATTGTCAAATTGTTACTCCATATCAATCGCATACAAAGATAATACAGAATAATTAGAACAATCATTAAAGGGGTCATATGATGCTTTTTTAAAGATCATTATTTTGTGTATTTGGTGTAACAGAATATGTTGACATGCTTTAATGTTAAAAAAACACATTATTTTTCAAATACTGTACATTATTGTAGGTCCTCTATGCCCCGCCTCTCTCAAACGCTTCGTTTTCTACAAAGTCACTCCTTCCGACAAGCGCAGTCTGCTCTGATTAGCCAGCTGACCCAGTGCATTGTGATTGGCCGAACACCGCAAGCACGCGTCGGAAATGTAACGCCCCTTACCATAATCGCAAGCTTCATATTTCAAAATAAATGTAAAGACAGAGTCCGAAATGGGAACAGAGTTGCGTGACAGACACAGTGATGAAGCTGCTATGTGTTTGCAGTACGCAAGCCACGGTTAAGACGGCTGACTCCACTTTGATGTGACCCTGTC
>NW_015505182.1:6982623-6983215 GCF_001515645.1 Sinocyclocheilus grahami
TAATGCTAATATTTCCACATAGTGAGGTAGATATGTGGGGGCGTGTTAGAACGAGCCATTTTAGGGGGACGTGGCAACTTCAGGGATCTTATCTATGCACAATCAGCTTGTAACACTCCAAAGAGAAAGGGAAACTTGAAATCGCATCATATGACGCCTTTAACATAAATGAATAACAGAGCATCATATCTATACACATTTTTCCCAGAACGTTCTTGCGACATGGTAGCAATTTTTCTGCGGCCTGGTAGTGAGTCATGACCCGGTGGTTGGGGACCTCTGGCCTAGAGTGAGGAACAGTCGGAGGCCTAGAGTGAGCGGCGGCTGGAGGCCGGCTTGAGTGAGTGGCGGCGGGCGGGCTTGAGTGAGCGGATGCGGGCAGGCCTGAGAACGGCTTGTGGCAACCACATGTGACGACCCTGGGCTGAACTCCGCTTCGTACATGGTGAAAGCCGATCCGGCGATCCACAGCGCGAAGTTGATGTATTTCCTCAGCGACCAGCACGGATCAGCTCCAGGCATGACGAAGCGGATATCGTCCTCTTTTGGAAGGCCAAACAAAGTAGTTTCGCTTTCACAACGAAACACACAG
>NW_015505182.1:6993780-7011296 GCF_001515645.1 Sinocyclocheilus grahami
TGATTAGCCAGCTGACCCAGTGCATTGTGATTGGCCGAACACCGCAAGCACGCGTCGGAAATGTAACGCCCCTTACCATAATCGCAAGCTTCATATTTCAAAATAAATGTAAAGACAGAGTCCGAAATGGGAACAGAGTTGCGTGACAGACACAGTGATGAAGCTGCTATGTGTTTGCAGTACGCAAGCCACGGTTAAGACGGCTGACTCCACTTTGATGTGACACTGTCTCTCTCTCTCTCACACACACACCCGATGCTAATATTTCCACATAGTGAGGTAGATATGTGGGGGCGTGTTAGAACGAGCCATTTTAGGGGGACGTGGCAACTTCAGGGATCTTATCTATGCACAATCAGCTTGTAACACTCCAAAGAGAAAGGGAAACTTGAAATCGCATCATATGACGCCTTTAACATAAATGAATAACAGAGCATCATATCTATACACATTTTTCCCAGAACGTTCTTGCGACATGGTAGCAATTTTTCTGCGGCCTGGTAGTGAGTCATGACCCGGTGGTTGGGGACCTCTGGCCTAGAGTGAGGAACAGTCGGAGGCCTAGAGTGAGCGGCGGCTGGAAAACTTGAAATCGCATCATATGACCCCTTTAACATAAATGAATAACAGAGCATCATATCTATACACATTTTTCCCAGAACGTTCTTGCGACATGGTAGCAATTTTTCTGCGGCCCGGTAGTGAGTCATGACCCGGTGGTTGGGGACCTCTGGCCTAGAGTGAGGAACAGTCGGAGGCCTAGAGTGAGCGGCGGCTGGAGGCCGGCTTGAGTGAGTGGCGGCGGGCAGGCTTGAGTGAGCGGATGCGGGCAGGCCTGAGAACGGCTTGTGGCAACCACATGTGACGACCCTGGGCTGAACTCCGCTTCGTACATGGTGAAAGCCGATCCGGCGATCCACAGCGCGAAGTTGATGTATTTCCTCAGCGACCAGCACGGATCAGCTCCAGGCATGACGAAGCGGATATCGTCCTCTTTTGGAAGGCCAAACAAAGTAGTTTCGCTTTCACAACGAAACACACAGTGTCTTCACGACATGGCGGCAACAACAATACTACAGCGAGAATAAAAGTTACGCCGCCTTTCTTTGCATTTGCAATTTATAAGCCAGATGAAATATCATGGGCCTTTTAGCTATACTTTTAATCTTTTAGAAAGGGAGGTGGTGTGTTAGATACCATGTGAAATGGCATCTGAGCCAAAGCTTAGTCTATATTTCAAAGTTAATAAATGAAATTATGCTTTAACAGTGTAATAAATGAACACTGTAGGTCTGGCGCAAGGCCTTTAGCCCTTGTATAAATATTTTTACTCTTACCACACCTCTTTCCCACTGTTCTCTTTACATTTCCTGTGTGTTTTTCCCAAGCGGCGACCTCCCGCTCTCTCTCGTGATGCCAACAAGGAAGTGACTTAAACTGTAATTCATCGACTGGCCGCTAGAGGCTGGCTGCAAAAGGGAGTCAATCCCATAGACTCCCCATGTTAAAATGCCCAACTTTACAGCAGAAAAAAACATGTTTACAGCCTGGTTCAAAAAATTATTTTGGTTTATATAGCTAATTTTGTCCTTCATGACAACTGTGAGGGGGGTGAATTTTTTTTATAAGTCATCCATTTAAATTATATTAAGCTAATGCTAATATTTCCACATAGTGAGGTAGATATGTGGGGGCGTGTTAGAACGAGCCATTTTAGGGGGACGTGGCAACTTCAGGGATCTTATCTATGCACAATCAGCTTGTAACACTCCAAAGAGAAAGGGAAACTTGAAATCGCATCATATGACGCCTTTAACATAAATGAATAACAGAGCTATACACATATACACATTTTTCCCAGAACGTTCTTGCGACATGGTAGCAATTTTTCTGCGGCCTGGTAGTGAGTCATGATTGGGGACCTGGGGACCTCTGGCCTAGAGTGAGGAACAGTCGGAGGCCTAGAGTGAGCGGCGGCTGGAGGCCGGCTTGAGTGAGTGGCGGCGGGCGGGCTTGAGTGAGCGGATGCGGGCAGGCCTGAGAACGGCTTGTGGCAACCACATGTGACGACCCTGGGCTGAACTCCGCTTCGTACATGGTGAAAGCCGATCCGGCGATCCACAGCGCGAAGTTGATGTATTTCCTCAGCGACCAGCACGGATCAGCTCCAGGCATGACGAAGCGGATATCGTCCTCTTTTGGAAGGCCAAACAAAGTAGTTTCGCTTTCACAACGAAACACACAGCGTCTTCACGACATGGCGGCAACAACAATACTACAGCGAGAATAAAAGTTACGCCGCCTTTCTTTGCATGAACATTTGGGCGGCGTTATGCAAATCTTCCCACATCGTGACGTAGACATGTGGGGGCGTGTTAGAATGAGCCGTTTTAGGTAGGTGTGGTTGATTCTTAACTTTTATGAAGAATATCTCTTTGGATTTGAGACTTTAGTCTTTGCAACTTTACAGATCTTCTTTATGCACCAAGAGCTTATAACACTCCAAAGAGAAAAGAAAAATTTAAATTGCATCATATGACCCCTTTAAAAGAACAGTAAAACTTACCGAAATCCGTATCCTGTCTCATGTAATTGCTTAATCAGTGGAAAGATTCACCCGCGGAAAGATGTCAGCGTGTAAATGTTGTCATGTACGTGTTACGTAACATTTACCGCAGAAAAAAAAAAAAAAAACGATTCGGTGACCATAAATTCGTTAGTCAGCTATAAAAATTAACTCTAGAAAGGAGCATTTTGCTAAATATATTATGCACCACATTACATATTCATTATCAATTTATGTTTGAATTTTATGTTTGAATAAATCCTTCAAGTTTTTAATGACAACCACCATTAAATGTTTATTTAAAAAAACTAATTGAAGTAGAAATATAATTATGTAATTGTAAAGTTAGTATTATAACCGTAATTACATTTGTATAAATACAAATGTAATACAAATCCGTTAATTGTAACCTTCAATATTATAGTAATGTTATACCAACTGGCTCGTGTATATTTTACAATATTAGTACATTTTCTCAGTACTGTACCTGATATATAAAAAATCGATATCGAATTGAATCCAAATCCTGTTCAAATATCAGTCATTTAGTGCCTCCTTGAGCATTAGTGGCTGCCTTTTGAAAGAGCAAAAATAAAAAAATTCATCATCCCGTTCCTCCCCACAGTTGACTACATGATGCTGCAGCCCAGCTTTGGCTCTCAGGACAGCTGAGAAAATGTTGTTCCTATTTGTAGCTTTTCAAATGGTCTACATCAGGTTTCTCAAGAGCAGCCCTAATTCAAGATGGAACTAATACACCTGTTCTACAGGGGCATCTTATCTCACTCCCTTGATGGCCTGAGGGGTCCAGTGATGGATAATGATCCTAATCTGTCAGTGCTCTTGACTTTTGAACGGGCTGGCGGGAGATAAGGTCTTTCTGTTGGCTTGTCACTGCAGGGTTGCCCACAGGTTGTGCCTGGTCATAATTTATAAGCCAGATGAAATATCATGGGCCTTTTAGCTATACTTTTAATCTTTTAGAAAGGGAGGTGGTGTGTTAGATACCATGTGAAATGGCATCTGAGCCAAAGCTTAGTCTATATTTCAAAGTTAATAAATGAAATTATGCTTTAACAGTGCCGCAAGTAATAAATGAACACTGTAGGTCTGGCGCAAGGCCTTTAGCCCTTGTATAAATATTTTTACTCTTACCACACCTCTTTCCCACTGTTCTCTTTACATTTCCTGTGTGTTTTTTCCAAGCGGCAACCTCCCGCTCTCTCTCGTGATGCCAACAAGGAAGTGACTTAAACTGTAATTCATCGACTGGCCGCTAGAGGCTGGCTGCAAAAGGGAGTCAATCCCATAGACTCCCCATGTTAAAATGCCCAACTTTACAGCAGAAAAAAACATGTTTACAGCCTGGTTCAAAAAATTATTTTGGTTTATATAGCTAATTTTGTCCTTCATGACAACTGTGAGGGGGGTGAATTTTTTTTATAAGTCATCCATTTAAATTATATTAAGCCTTAAAGTTCTGCATAATTAAGGGCATGGCCACTTGAGTGACAGGTGGATTGCTGCTGCTGACACCACCGTCGAGCTAGGTGGGCGTGGCTTCAGCAACCAGCTCCCAACTTTTTGCCCATTTTCGATTATCCGGGAGTGACGCGCGGTGACGTGCTGACAAGATGGCGACGGCTGGCTCTGCCCACTTTAGGCTTCAAAAACCTCTTCAGGAACCTACGGGTGACGTCACGGACACTGTGTCCATGTTTTTATACAGTCTATGGTTTTTTTTCCCTCAATTTGGCTGGGTGAGGTTACTATGGCAATGGAAATGGGACTGAACTTCCTGTGGTCGGACATGTTTTCTTTCCGAGAATTCGCTCTGATCTAAAACTGTAAGTCCTGCAAAGCATCAATACCTATTTACCAATCTCACCAAGGAAATTAAAACTTGAATGACAGGAACAATCAAGAAATATTGACCGATTGGGCTTTGCTTGTTTGTCACAACGTATTGTTCCTGTAGGCCGAAAACATGCGTGTGCATCAGGGGACATCGCAAATTAGGCTCTTTTGAGAAGTTCGCTTGATGCTATTCGAGATACCAACATTTCTTCTCAAAGCTCCCAGTTCCCAGTACCCATCGAGTATAGACCCCTGAGAGAGGGCTGGCCTGTTCCCAAATCATTGCTTTTCAATCTGCAG
The DNA here is from genome assembly GCF_001515645.1 of Sinocyclocheilus grahami. Lineage (NCBI taxonomy): Eukaryota > Metazoa > Chordata > Actinopteri > Cypriniformes > Cyprinidae > Sinocyclocheilus > Sinocyclocheilus grahami. Next base: position 6,998,504 of record NW_015505182.1, read on the forward strand.
TGTGACGCATTAGCATGGCTTGCCGGGCAGAATGTTTTCAAAAGCATCACTGAGATGAGAACTGGATGTAATGCTTAGCTTGAGCTGTCTGTTTAAACGTGAGGCATAAATAATTAATCATATGAGGCAGATAACAGGTATTGGAGTTTTTAAATTGCTTATAGTTTCATTGCAACTGAATTGCAATGAGGGTTGTCTCAAATTGTAGGGAATGACTTGTGGTTGACCGATATGGATGTTTCAGTGGCTGACACTGATAATTAGTAAGTGGGTTGGCTGATGGTCTATACGTAAGCAGTGACTGATTTGCAACATCAGTAGCATACAAATTAAGCTCCACACATGACACTATGAACAATTTATATATTTGTAATAAACTCTCATTGTGTCGCACTAGAATAATAGTGTGGGAGAACTGTAGCCTACTTGAAGTAAGACGGTTAATATTTATAAGTACAAAAGCCTCTGAAGGAATTAATGAGTCGTTGACTTTGGCTACAGGATAAATTGCATTAATTAATGAGTTTTATAGTCCTAACTCAGTCACAGTTACACATGGTATTAGATGTGAGAGGAGAAAATTGATGCAGTTGTGTTGTGATAGTTCACCAAGTATCAATATTTAATTTTAGTAGTTATTTTATGTTTAAAGATTTATTTATTTTTCCATCATATTTTAATTATTAGTTTAGCACAAACAGGCAGTTAATTAATTCAGATGTAGATTGACTGTGGATCAATTTTGGACTTCACAGCGTTGCATAGGAAAAAAAGGTTGATATAATTCATTTAACTTCCAAGTGATTTCATAAGAAAGTCAGTCTTTTCATTGATGAAATAAAATGCAGTGTGCAGCAATATTTTGCAGCAACACATGATTCACTGTAAAATATTGCATTAAAATCAGTCACAAGATCTTCTAGTTTGCATGTGGATTAATGTTCAGAACACAGATTGCTGATATTAATCACTTTACATTCGACCTACATCAGAAACACTGATCTTATTTTTTGTTTTGCAATGACAGCCTTAACTGCTTTATTTTTATATTAATACAGCACGTTAACATTTTCTGTCCAGCATTGTAAATTTGATACTTGCATAGTTGCTTGGTGTCGCTCATTGCTGCTGATAAAGGTAGACCAGACAAGACTTTAGAGCTTATGTCACCTTTAAATGAGAAAAATATACTAGTTTCCTCAGAAACACGCCTTAACCTTGCTCTCATTATCTTTTATTAGACTTTAATCCATCTTCCTGCTTCCACACATCAGTGTCGTGTTACCATCAATGCTGCCTACTTTAAAATACCACCAGTTTCTAAAGCTGCTAAACTGAATGGAAGGGGTGTCACAGGTGACTGTGGATAAAGGTGTTATTAGCACCCTTTTTAATTGACGTCGAATTTGCATGTGTAGAAATGTTGCTACTGTATGAGATAAACATAAAATGAAAGATGAAGATGAAATGAAATCATAAAAAGTTTGTCAGGATTTGGCCTTGGGGATATTATAATGGTATGACAGTTTGTCTTCAGGGAATTGAATGCATTTCCCTACAGTGCCCAGGCCTTGTAAACGACTGGCCACCATCCATCTGCATCTAACCTCTGACAAGTCTCAGCCTGAGCTCAGTGTCTGGAGATCGTCAGCCCTGAGCCACAGATTTCTTTTGAACTCCGATTTCATTTGAAGAGATGAAAAGCAGATATTTTCACCTCTGCTTGCACCCTGTTTCAGATGTAAAAGAGCAGCGTTGGTGCTTTTCTACAAATTTCTACAGATTTTGTGAATATTTGTATCCATTTGGATTCAGTTCCCTATAGGGAGTTTTAAGTAGAGGTGAGTTCATTAAAGATCTCTTTAATATTTTAATATATCTCTTTAATAAGTATAGATAAGGATTTTTAGTTGCTTTAATATGAAAAAAACTATTTTGTATCATATTGGTAATTGGCCAATATTACAGATTGTTTAATTTACTGGTATGGTTAATATTGGATATACATTGGTTGATACTGGATTGATTTCCACTGTTTTTACATTTAGATTTATCTTTGCCCTGATCTAACACTAACTTAAAATTAGTATTTAAAATACTAATAATTAGGGATGCACGATATTGGATTTTTGCCAATATCCGATATGCTGATAATTTTCAACTCATTTTGGCCGATGCCGATATATAATTATTTTTAATTTGGTTAGTTTTTAGCAAGAATTTATTTGTTAGAATTAAATAAACAATAATAAAGTTATGTTATAATGACAGTACATTGAAAATAACCAAATAATCAAAATATGATTTGAAAATAACTAAAAATAAACTATATTTTAATCACTACATTTTTCTTTCAGAAAGATGCAGTGGTAACCATAACATTGAAAAAAGGTTGATATAATTCATTTAACTTCCAAGTGATTTCATAAGAAAGTCAGTCTTTTCATTGATGAAATAAAATGCAGTGTGCAGCAATATTTTGCAGCAACACATGATTCACTGTAAAATATTGCATTAAAATCAGTCACAAGATCTTCTAGTTTGCATGTGGATTAATGTTCAGATGCAGTGGTAACCATAACATTTTATTTTATGATTTAACATTTGTAAATGGTCTAAAGCAAAAGAGTTGTAAAAATTCAGATTTTTAGATAAAAAAATATAACATATTACACATTAATGAATAAATGTGACCCTGGACCACAAAACCAGTCATAAGGGTACCTTTTTCGAAATTGAGATTTATACATCATCTGAAAGCTGAATAAATAAGCTTTCCATTGATGTATGGTTTGTTAGGATAGGACAAAATCTGGAATCTGAGGGTGCAAAAAAAATCTAAATATTAAGAAAATCACCTTTAAAGTTGTCCAAATGAAGTTCTTAGCAATGCATATTACTAATCAAAAATTAAGTTTTAATATATTTACAGTAGGAAATTAGCAAAATATCTTCACTGAACATGATCTTTACTTAATATTCTAATGATTTTTGGCATAAAAGAAAAATCAATAATTTTCAAAAACCCATACAATGTACTTTTGGCTATTGCTACAAATAAACCCCAGTGACTTGAGACTGGTTTTGTGGTCCAGGGTCACAAATCAGTATATATAAAATGATTTAATTTAAGTGCCATGTTTGTGATTTTTTTTGTTCATGTAAGGTATAGCTTCTGACCTTTAAATCAAAACATACTCATGATTTTATGGCATCAATTACTGCTTTATTTAACCAGAAACACAGTCTAAATATTATTTGTGTATTTTGCTTTCATTTTATTAGAAGTAGGCCAACAGCTCCCCCTATGGAATTAAAACTCCTTACTGAGCGGGCATTAGGACCCGGGGGAGGCTGCTGCCGCTGCACGTGCTATTACTGTTTACTCTATCATACACCGAACACATCATTCGTACGTGCATTCTCAGTTTAAATGCAGGGATCCAAAACAGTGAATCCAATCACCATTCAAGCAAAACTTTGCTTCAAGAATGAGCCACAATACTGACATGATCTAATCGGTAGCACACCCTGAGCACATGTGAGTTAATGTATTCCTCTTATAATTTTTCATATCGGGCTGATGCCGATATTTACATTTAAAGCCATTATTGGCCGATTCCGTTATTGGTCCAATAATATTGTGCATCCCTACTAATAATGTGATATCTGTTAAAAATGTATTCAAATGTATTTGCAGCAAATCTCAAAATGAATATCAGTTTTTCATACTGTATACTATAATGCCTAAATTTAATGGTAAATTTTAAAATGATTAATTTTAGCTTAATGTATTTAAAGAAAATACTATAGAATTTTGATATTGCCATTGAACAGTTATTGGTCATAACATAAAAATATTATTGGCTTATCAATATTGGACAGAATTGGAATATCGCTGCATCTGAAATTGAAAAGAATTTACATTTTTCATCCTGCTGGTTTCTGGAGGTAAGTAGGAAATAGGTCACTAAATCAACCATCTTCCTTATATTCACTCCATGTTTGCTAATACATATCAAAGTAATCCAGAATTTGGAGGCTACAGTGACTAATTTCTCCTCTGTGGATGGAAGAAGATCAGGGGTCATTTGTCGGGCATAGTTTGATATGATGAAAGCTTCCAGGTTGGCTTTGGGACAGGTTCAGTTGAATGTCACTTTAGAATGAAATTGGCTTGGATCCGGATCATTAAGGGCAGTTTGGTTTGTGTGTGGCTGTCTGGAATCTTTCTCTTCTTTCTTCTCTTTGGGCTTCAAGGCAACCAGGAGCACCAGACAGACTTCTTCCTTTGATAGAAGCCCTTTCTGCCAGAATTAATTATCAAGCGCGATGCTTGTGTGTGCCGTCCATTTCGTAAGTGTGTGTATAAACAGGCATCTGTCAACACACTGCCTCGGTTGCTTTCTTCCATGCCTCTGCCAAAATGGCACAATAACAGAGTCTGGCGCGTAACACTTTTAATGTAGAATTGTCCTTGTATCTCCTCGTCTCTTGACTGAGGTGCCTCCTTCTGTGGAGCCTTTAAAAATCCAGCATTTGTTGCCTATATTTGAGCTGAACCACTTTTAGGGAAAATAATGATTGAACTGTCTGATGTTCTTTGTTGAAGGGCATATCTGTGCCTCACCCCACGAAGCGATAATGATATTTTAGTAATGCATTGCCTGGCATGGGGTAATGGCTTGGCTTTATTAAGCTCTTCTCTGTGCCTAGAGCAGGAATCAAACACAGGGCTGTCAGAAAGTTCAAAGTGCTGGATACTTCACAAATGTGGCTAATCTAATAAAAGCTGGAATTAATACAAGTAGGCCTATGTTAAATAATTTTTTTTATAATAAAAAGAAAACAAGTAGATATAATAGAAAAACAATTTTTTGTGGGCTGAGTCTGATCAAATCAATTTCCTAATCTTATGAATCCAGAAATTCTTTCATTCTCTTTCTTACTCTCTCCTCCTTTCTCTCTCTCACATTTCTTTTTTCTTACTTATGCTTTGTCGACATTATCCATAATTTATTTGTGTGTGTTCAGGAAGCCAGCTCGCTAATGGAGGTATGCATAATGCATTCTTCGTGCTTTTATTGGAGCCTCTGGTGGCCCAATCCAAGACTGAGGCGAGTACAGTGTCTGTTCCATGATGTACTAAAATCTGGGAATCACCATGGATTCCACAGTACAACACATTAAAAACTGTAGCACCATAGTTTTCAGTGTCTCATGATTTTCAGAATCCTTCAGAAATAATTCTGATATGCTGATTTGGCGCTCAGGAAATGTCTTGATTTTAAAAACAATTGTGCTGCTTAATATTTTTTGTGGAAATCGTGATACATTTGATCAGGATTCTTTTATCAAAATAACATAATTTGTTTTTATTTTTAAAGTTTTTTTACTGTCACTTTTTATCAATTAAAAAAAACTATTTTTAAGAATCAATCCTTTTTATTAATTTCATTAAATTGTATTACTTGGTACTATATTTATAAATAAAAATATGTCCATGCCATCTAGGGTTGGGTATCGAAAACCGGTTCCAAATTTCCAAGAACCGGATATTCGATAAGACGAGTGCATTTAGATTCTGCTTAATGATTCCTGCATTCGCATTTGAATGTGATTTAAAACGATTTAATTGCAGGAACGGAAAGAACTTGTGCCTTGTTTGTGTGCAGCACACACGAAGCGCGAGCATGAGCACAGAGAACAGTGGTCGCTGCGGTTCCCTGGTTTGTGTCCGTTCTCGAACTGTTCCGTGCATTTTCACTGTAGAAAAGGTTGTTCCGGGCCAGAACTGACTTCTTTCATATTTATCGGCCAGTATTGCAGAAAACTACGTCAGTATATCATCACAAACACAGCCGTTTTTGTCTCAAGTGAACATAAACAGATGAGAAAAAAATGCAGTACAGTATTTTTAGACTGAATATATTTAATAACTTTAATATATATTTTATTTATGAAAAGAAAACTATGGAGTGATTTTAAACTTTTAATTACATTTTCTGTACCTGAAATTTGGTTCGGTTGTATTTATTTATGCTTTTGCTATTAATGATTTTATTACTGACTGTTTACTTGTCTTTAACACTTTCATATTTGAAATGTATATTAGTCTAGTTGTTTTTGCTGTGGTATTTTCATAAAAATTTATCTTGCAGTGTTCTGTAGGCTGCTGTTTTTTTCTCATGTTATTCAGCTGCAACAGAATGCTTTGTAAAAAGACAGAATACATGTTTGACTTACATTTTTTTTAATCTAATTTTTTATCTTAATGTAATCAAAACTAAGAATTGATAAGAATCGGAATCGATAAGCAGAATCGGAATCGATAAAATTCAAACGATACCCAACCCTAATGCCATCTGCATGTTGCCTTAATATTTTGCAAGGCTGCGTTTACACTTGGCATTAACATGCGATCACTGTGATCTGATCAAGCAGATCGGATCATCAGTCAATCAGGAAACGGCGTGATTACACTTGGCAACATCAGCTGACTTCTCGATCTGGATAACCGATCGGATCTGTCTTTCCTGCTCAATATTTAAATAAATCTGCGGTGCAAAGTCGACCTGAAGTGTTGGGTTTTCTTTTGAAAACTATTTTCAGTCGCGGGACATTTTACAAATCCAAATAAATGTACGAGTCGCACTAGCGCTCTGTTCTTCTGACAGTTCGGAAGAGAGGGGGCGGCGTTTTGCGTGATGTCGACCTGCAAATGCAGACACGATGGCTGGATTGCGTTTACATTACACTGAGATCCGATCACAATGCGTCCTCGACTACCTCTGGACCAGGACACGCTGATTAGATAACATTCCGATCAGAAGCACGTTTACACTTATCTTTTCAATGTGTATGTGGACAACATCCGGATACAGGTTGCATGCTAATGCCAAGTGTAATGTATCAGTTACACTCAACACCTCTAGTAACCAGTGTACTTCCATTATGGTTGTGTATGTTTATGTCTGTATGTGGTTTATTCTATTGTATATGTGTGTATAGTTCATTGTATATTCTCCGGACAGTCACACGCTTTTGTTCATTTTTGTCCTCTTTTGCATCTGTGGAATTAAAGATTTCCTGTTTGTGGAGTTAATCAAAGTAGCCTTTTTGATCTGTGTGTCAGCTAGAAGAAACCATTACCTCGGATAAGGATTCACATGGCTAATTGATTTTTAGATGCTTAAAACATCAGGCATGCACATACTGTTCTTTCTCTGTCTCTCTCTCTTGAATAAATGCACACACGCACTCACTGGCCAATCGCCCGTTTCTGTTTAGTCAGATCTGCAGCCAGATTGTGCTGAATGCTTAGACTCCCCCCACGCACCAACATTTATCTACGCTCATTCATCCCTGAACTATAAAACTGAGTGGAGAGTGTCTTGATGATAATAAGATGGGCTGGTTTTAAAAAGTCACATGACTATGAGAATTACTTTTGGAAATTACTAATTGAGATCTGCATACTCAGCAGACAGACCTGAAGTCGTTCTTTCTGCCCAGATCTGACACTTTACACTGACCCCTCAGCCAGTGCACGGGATGCAATCTCCAAACTTTTACTGTCATTTACGTATCGATCAGCACAAACAGCACGGTTGCCAAGCGGATGAGAGCTGAAACTGAGGCTAGTGTTGCGTAGCCAGACTTTTATGAGGAGCAGACGGTCTGATCAACCAACATATAAAGTGACTGAACACAGTTTATTTTCTTTTTAGGTCATTTATGGATGGATTTATCTGTAATAGATTAGTATACCCCTAATCCTAACTAAGGCCCTATGATGTCTGTTTTATTTTTTCCAAAAGTTTTTTCTGGATTCCATTTTTTCTGTTTTACTATTTCTAGACTGTTTTAATGGTTAAATGAAAAAAATATTAATCAAAAAGCACGTCTAAAATCATGAAAATTGATGCCCTATGAAATACGTATTTTCACAAATTCAGTTTCATTTTTACCAAATTATGTGTTTTCCATTAATTTTCTGGATTCCATTTGAATGGTTTCATAAAATTTTCATAATCAAAAGCATGTCTATTTAATTGATCTTATAAAGAATTAATTTATTATTATTTTATTTATGTATTTTTTCAGAAATACTGTGTTGTGTATTTACATTTTTCTGGTAAAAGCTGGTAAATAATTGTTCTGTTAAATATTCCTTAAAAATAATGTTTTAATAATGTTTTAATTTTATCATTAGTAGTAGTACTATCATTAATTATTATTAAGGCATTTTGATTTAAGTGTACTGACCTACTTTGATCTATTCATTCAAAACTTGGTCAATTCCGTGACATTCCATCCTATGTACTAGTGATGAGCGGATGGCGGTTATATCTGCGGGCGCTGCAGATAATCCGTGGGTCGGGTAATAAAAAAATACATACTAATTAATTGTGGGTGGCGGGCGGATAATTTATTTGAAGCAGCGGATTTGGGTGATGTTTGAGCTCATCCGCACATCTCTGCTATATACAGTAAATTTCATTGTTATGACTGGATTCCGCTATTTCCGTTTCCCCACGCATTGCGGAAATCATAGAGCCCCACCTAACACAATATAAGTCTTAAAATATCGTAATATTAACTGTAACTATGGTATTTTGACTGGATGAATGTGGATTAATATAATTATTTTTTATATTTCTTAAATTCAAACTTAAAGAGTTTTGTGAGCCCTTTTTTTTTTTTTTTTTTTTTTTTGTGCTGCAAGCTTGAAATGGCTTGTCAACGATTTGGATGTGTGCATGAACCTAAAGGTACCAAAAACTGGGAGGAGAACAGCATGTGTTCATATGTGATAACTCGTTGTCTGTGAGTTTTGCTCCGCGCTGAGGGATATAAAGCTTTTTGATGCATCTGATGTGTTTTTGTATGTGTTGAGAGGGATTCTTTAGATGAGTTAGACTGGAGAACTCAGGGGAGATCTGCCGTCTGCCAGGAGACTTCAAGGCCTCTGAGCTGCTGCTTGCTTGCTTTAAGACTCTCACACACACACACACACACACACACACACACACACACTGCTCCGTCTTTCTGCTGTCTGCCTAGATTATTGAGACCAGAGTCATACTTTGCCCAGCCAAACACACAAACTCACTTTCTTATTCACAAGGGCCCTGAAGGCAGGTGTTTAATAGATATTACTCCGTGCATAACCTCTAACCAAGCACTTTATTTACATAAACATGGCTCTCAATGGACCTGTTAGAGTCATTAGACAGCACTGTGCTTCCCTAATTAAACATCTCGTGAGCTGGCAGAAGATGCAGATGTTGCAGCTGGAGAATAATCTGAAATTGCACTTCTTTGTAGTGTTTATCCCGCATTGTTTTGATTGATTGATTGTCAAGGGCACATGTAATGTGGGTTTCTGAAGTGTTCGTGTGGTGAGTGGACACGTGGTCACGGGTCATGAGAATGACCGTCATGCTTCTAAATGAATTGGTTGTTGTTTAACTTTCACACATGGAGCTCAGACTTTTTCCTCTGTCTCTTGAAGTCTGTTGAGGCCAGAGGTCTTATTGATTTCGCTCTCTTATTTATTGTCTTCAGGTTTATTAACAAACATGTGTTGGCTGGTTTTGCTATGGACGTGATACCACAAATCACATGGTTTGTTGAAAAGAGGTGTGCTATTCCTTTTCTTAGCAATCAAACCTAAAATGTTTATATTGTAGAGGATAAAATTTAATTAAACATGACTTTCATTTAAGGAGGAACATGAGCCAACGAGAGACCAGAATCTATTTTAGGTGAAAGTGAGGTGACGTGTAGCCAAGTATGACCCATACTCGGAATTTGTGCTCTGCATTTAACTCATCCAAGTACACACACACCGTGAACACACACACCCGGCGCAGTGGGCAGCCAATGCTGCGGCGCCTGGGGAGCAGTTGGGGGTTCGGTGCCTTGCTCAAGGGTCTCACCTCAGTCGTGGTATTGCGGGTGGAAGAGAGCGCTGTACATTCACTCCTCCCACCGACAATCCCTGCCAGACCTGAGACTCGAACCCGCATCCTTCAGGTTACAAGTCCAACTCTCTCTGTTAATTTTTTTAATGTTTATTTAATAAACACACTTGCATTTGCCAGCCTTTTCTTTTGACAGTGTTTACATGTTACAGTCATCTCCTCTTGAATTCAAATGAATTCATCCCAGATCCAGTAAACTTTTTTTTTCCTTTAAATGTTAACATTGATTTAACATTTATGGATAATACTTATTTATTTTAATTATTATACCATATATATGTGTGCTATTGTATTCTTCCTTGGGAAATGTTTTCAATGTTTTGACCTCCTGCATCCTGGGTCTGTATGACCACAGACGTGGAAGTGTAAGGCTGGAGGAACTTTTGGCAATATCTCTCTCCCTCTGTCCTTATGGGATTTGGAGGAAATGCTTTCTGCTCAGACCTTTTGTTCCCTTATTCCCTGATCTAGGACCTGCTTCCTCCCCACCCACATCTAACTTTAAAGGGTTAGTTCTCCCAAAAATTTAAATTCTGTCATTAATTACTCACCCTCATGTCGTTTCAAACCCGTAAGACCTTCGTTCATCTTCGGAACACAAATTAAGATATTTTTGATGGAATCTGAGAGCTGTCTGACCCTGCATAGACAGCAACGCAACTGAAATGTTCCCAAGTCCAGAAACATAGCAAGGATATCTTTTAAATAATCTATGTGACATCAGTGGTTCATCCGCAATTATACGAAGCTACGAGAATTAGGAATGCTCCAATCAGGATTGTTTTGCAGCCGATACTTAGTACCGATTTCTTGTCATGGTGATGGGCCGATACTGATGCCGATTCTGATGCTTCAAGCGTTATATAGACTGTTTGATCGGGCGCATGCGCCTGGCCCGAAGTTAACTTCCGGTCTGTGTTTGTTTATCAGTCTGGCTATGGCACCGGCTACAAATGCAGTTAAAGTTAAGGTGATGAGTAGACTGAAGTTGCACTGACTAGAGCGGCCGCGATCAGCTCCTGTTCCCGCCGCAGACGTGTGCAGTGAGGCGCAGATCACCTCTAACGTCACTGAATCTGCTGTTAAAAATTAACCATCCTTTCATCATATCATCATCCTAAACATACACGACAGATAACACATTTTTGTCATAGCATTTCCACACCGGCGATGACATGACTGTGGCGCCAAATCATTTATGTCCCCACGCATCATGTACGTCATCACGCGTTGACGTCATCAAATTGCGATCGGTTCGTGAGATCGACCAAGTGTAGCGAGTACCGATCCAGTCATAAAATGTGATTATCGGCCGATACTGATCTTCGGCTGATCGATCGGAGCATCCCTAACGAGAATACTTTTTGTGCGCAAAAGAAAAAAAAAAATTTATTCAACAATTCTTCTAATTCTTCTACTCTACCCAGATGCCATTTTGGAGAATATCCGCTGGATGTAAACAGCGTATGCTGTTCTGTGACACAGAACAGCATACGTTGTTTAGTCCAGCTGATACTCTCCAAAATGGTGCGAGTTAAAGACGATTTGTTGAATAAAGTCGTTATTTTTTTCTTTTGCACACAAAAGGTATTCTTGTAGCTTCGTATAACTGCGGATGAACCACTGATGTCACATGGATTATTTTAAAGATCTCCTTGCTATATTTCTGGACTTGGGAACATTTCAGTTGCGTTGCTGTCTATGCAGGGTCAGACAGCTCTCATATTCCATCAAAAATATCTTAATTTGTGTTCCAAAGATGAACGAAGGTCTTACGGGTTCTTTCTTTCTTTCTTTCTTTCTTTCCAAAAACGTGGCATTTAAAAAAAATTAAAAACCTTTGAAAATGTATTTATATATTTACTTTATTTTAGTGACATTTCTGACTGTTAAGCACATTTTTATGAGCAATTTACAACAATCTTATTCCCATCATTACTATAATATAAAAACAATTGTAGGAATTGTAGTATATTTATACAGTATTTGTTCATTTTACTCAATTTGTTTTGGTTTTTCATTTTTTGAAAAATAGTCCTGAAAAAATTAATAGATTAATTATAATTTAATAATTTTGTTAATTATTACAATTAAATTATATGTTTTGGAGTCAAGTGTGACCTGGTAATTTCTTCATGATACTCACCCACTAACCAGTGTTGGTATTATATGTGATATATGTGGTCATGGCGTTATTGAGAACTTCTTCATTCCTGTAGTTTTGACATCACTTCCTCCTGAGTGGTCATGTAAGGAAATACTGAAAAACAAAACTGGAGAAAGCCAGCCAGCATAAAAGCCTGTAGGAAAATCAATTGGAATATTTAAACATCACACCATCTGAACAGCCTGTCATACCAGACCAGACCAGACTGGTGGGTGCAGCCCAAGCTAGCCAAGACAGACCGCAGGCTAAGAACGAACCACCCTAAATTATAGACAAACTCAACAGCCTGATTAGGAGTTCATTACTGCTGCTTCTGCTGAGCTTCTAAAATCTGACATGGCTCTTTGTCCAACTTTCAGAGCTGTGATTTTAAGAGGAGCCAAAATGATTGAAGCTGGAAGTGGACTAGGCCTCTGATGCAATCATATTCAGCCTAACAGTGCAGTGGGCCCATGCAAGCACTATTATATTCTGTCTGTGTTTGCTGCCTCCCTTCTGTTTGAATGAGGAGTTTTGCTGTGCTGATGGAGGCCCGCGGCATTAGAGGCTCTAACTGTGTGTGTGTGTGTGTGTGTGTGTGTGTGTGTGTGTGTGTGTGTGTGTGTGGGTGGGGGGGGTGGTTTTGTTGTGGCACAAA
>NW_015505182.1:7011759-7013542 GCF_001515645.1 Sinocyclocheilus grahami
AACTGTGTGTGTGTGTGTGTGTGTGTGTGTGTGTGTGTGTGTGTGTGTGTGTGTGGCTGGTTCAGCTGTAATTGTTGTGACCTAAATGATGGTAAACAGTGGCATTGCTGTCCACACAACCAGAGCCCCCACACTCACACTGGCGTCTTTGTCCCTCTCTTCCCACCCCTCTGACACACACACACACACGGACCATTTGTAGCCCCATAAGGGCCTATAGGGAGCAGGATGGCCCCAGGCGGATGGGACTGGCATGGATTTCCCTCCTTCGGTGGAAACTGGGGAACTCTGGGACAATGGCCATGTGACACTCTTTGGCATCTTAGGAGCCGGATGAGGAAAGGGTCTTTTGTTTCTATTCTGCATTTCCCAATGTGTTACATCACACATCCACTAATACATACGTGTGAGATGTTGTGGAAGCTGTGATTTAGATGCATGCTAATGTGCTTTCCAGAAAGCCTTACTTGTTATTCCTTCTGGATTGACCACATCACATCGAGAGTTTCGAGATATTTCTTCTTTTTTCTTTCTTTTTCATATTCATGTGTTTATAAACTAGACATGGTTGTCTAGTTGTTCAGCAATCCACTAGTTTATTTTAATGCAATGTTAATTTGTATTATTTGTAATTATTGTAATTTCAAATGATTTAATTTCATTTTAAGTATTTTTTTTATTTTAGCCATTTAGTTTTGTGTTTTTAGACCGTTTGGCACTGTAAAACCCTCCAGGATACATGCAGATGTCTTTGCAAGTTACTTGCAATTCATGCTGTTTTTTGAGGGATGCTTTTTTTTAAGATGCTAAATCAAGTTAAAAATAGTTTCAACTTTTCTGACACAGCTCATATTCATTTTAAACCCTGTAACCATATTTTAAACCTCAAAGTATTTAATTTTATTTATTTTTTGATGATGACTCCCTGAATTTAATTTAGGTTAGGTTATTATTTAATTTTATTTATATTTTTAATGAATATTTTTTAATGTGTAATTTTTTATCATGTAAAAAAACATGTTTTTTTTAACCGCCCATGTTTTATTTTTTTAATATCATCCTCATTATCATAATCATTATCATTATTATATTTTATTTTTTTATTGTGTTGTTTTTAAAGGCTCTCTTCAAATCAGATTATTAATCCAGCATTGTCATTAGACTAGCCTGCGAACACTAGAGCACAAGAAAAAGGAGAAGAGGGAGATGCATTTATTAAGTGAACAGTCAGCGAGATCACGCTCTGCTTGTGGAGGCCTGGAGATTCCTAGAATTTGAGCAGAAAGGAGCTAATGCTTAGCAACCGCACCACAAAGGGTGGAGAGCTGTGGTCAAGTCTGTCTGCTGGAGCAATTAATACAATGTGTCATACAAACTTGATATACCGCTCAGCCCTAGCTCAACAAAGGAATCATTTATGTAGTTTGGAATGCAGTACATATTGGATTCACGAAACTCTTGACAGATGCGTATGTGTGTTTTGTGTGTGTTCGTTCTGAAGCTCGCGGCTTTGCGTAACTCTGGGTGAGATTTAGGGATGTAACGGTATGACAATTTCATATCACGATTATAGTGACCAAAGTTATCATGGTTATCAATATTATCATGGTTTTGTTAAAATTTTATTAAAATGTTCAAAAATAACTAATACACACACTGAAAACATTTCAATAAGTTTTATATTTGAAAAACAACAAACAATTAGCAGCTGTATGCACTTTTTTTTAGCATAAACATTAAATTAACATTAACGTGAAGCCCTAATAATAATAATAAATCACTT